>NC_036845.1:12672740-12688322 GCF_002910315.2 Salvelinus sp. IW2-2015
GATTGAGAATCATATATAGGTGGCTTGTTTTGTGTTGGGGATTGTGGGTGGTTGTCTTCTGTCTTTGTGTTCTGCACCAGATAGGACTGTTTTTGTTTTTCACATTTATTGTTTTGTTGTTTGTAGTGTTAAGACATTCTTTATTAAATTATGTTTAACACTAGCCGCTCTGCGTTTTGGTCCTCTCCTTCATCCCAGGAAGAAAACCGTTACAGAACCACCCACCAAACTCGGACCAAGCAGCGTGGCTACGGGAAGCAGCGGCAGCAGCAGCAGCAGCAGGAGCTAGCAAGGCAGAGTGGCTGGAAGCCCGAGGGGCACACGGGGAGTGTGGCTGGGTCAAGTGGGAGACTTGAGCCAGTTCCCCGTGCTTACCATAAGGAGCAGTTGGCTAAATTGAGGTACGATTCAGAGAATGTGGAGGAGTTATTGGACAGATTGGAGGAAAGTGAAAGGATGGGAGATTGAGACATTTGATGAGTTGTTGGTGATATTGGAGGAGAGCGAAGAGAGAGAGAGATGTTGGTTTGGCGTAGTATACACGGTACTCGCACTGAGGTGTGTGATTACCGTGGAGAGCGGGAGTACGGGCAGACACCGTGTTATGCGGAAGAGCGCACGGTGTCTCCTGTACGTGTGCTTAGCCCGGTGCGGGTTATTCCACCTCCCCGCACTGGTAGGGCTAGATTGGGCATTGAGCCAGGTGCCATGAAGCCGGCTCAACGCGTCTGGTCTCCAGTGCGTCTCCTCGGGCCGGCATACATGGCACCAGCCTTACGCATGGTGTCCACGGTTCGCCAACACAGCCCAGTGCAGGTTATTCCACCTCCCCGCACTGGACGGGCTACGGGGACCATTCAACCAGGTAAGGTTGAGCAGGCTCGGTGCTCAAGGGAGCCAGTACGCCTGCACGGTCCGGTATATCCGGCGCCACCTTCCCGCCCCAGCCCAGTACCATCAGTGCCTACACCACGCACCAGGCTTCCAGTGCGTCTCCAGAGCCCTGTTCCTCCTTCACGCACTCTCCCTGTGGTGCGTGTCTCCAGCCCAGTACCTCCAGTTCCGGCACCACGCACCAAGCCTCCTGTGCGTCTCCAGAGCCCTGTGCGCACTGTTCCTTCTCCCCGCACTCGCCCTGAGGTGCGTGCCCTCAGCCCGGTACCACCAGTGAGGGTACCACGCACCAGGCCTATAGTGCGCTTTGAGAGTCCAGTGTGCCCTGTTCCTGCTCCCCGCACTAGCCTTGAGGTGCGTGTCTCCAGTCCGGTACCACCAGTTCCGGCACCACGCACCAGGCCTACTGTGCGCCTCAGCAGGTCAGAGTCGGCCGTCTGCCCAACGCCGCCTGCACTGCTCGTCTGCTCAACGCCGCCTGCACTGCTTGCCTGCCCAGCGCCGTCTGAGCTGCCTGCCTGCCCAGCGCCGTCTGAGCCATCCGTCTGCCCAGCGCCGTCTGAGCCATCCGTCTGCCCAGCCGCCGTCTGAGCCATCCGTCTGCCCAGCGCCGTCTGAGCCATCCGTCTGCCCAGCGCCATCTGAGCCATCCGTCTGCCCAGCGCCATCTGAGCCATCCGTCTCTGCCCAGCGCCATCTGAGCCGCCCGTCCTGTCCGAGCCGTCAGACCGCCCGTCTGTCCCGAGCCACTAGAGCCGTCCGTCAGTCAGGAGCCGCTAGAGCCGTCCGTCAGTCAGGAGGCCGCCAGAGCCGCCAGCGCAGTCAGGAGCTGCCAGAAGCCGCCAGCCAGTCAGGAGCTGCCCTCCAGTCAGGAGCTGCCGCCAGTCATGAGCTGCCCTCCAGTCATGAGCTGCCCTCCAGTCATGAGCTGCCCTCCAGTCATGAGCTTGCCTTCAGTCATTGAGCTGCCCTCCAGTCATGAGCTGCCCTCCAGTCATGAGCTGCCCTCCAGTCATGAGCTGCCCTCCAGTCATGAGCTGCCCCTCAGTCATGAGCTGCCATTAGTCCGGAGCTGCCCTTCAGTCCGGAGCTGCCTCTCTGTCCGGACCTACCTCTCTGTCCGGAGCTACCTCTCTGTCCTGAGCTACCTCTCTGTCCTGAGCTACCTCTCTGTCCTGAGCTACCTCTCTGTCCTGAGCTGTCTCCTCTATCTAGGGGGGACCTTTGTGAAGGTTCCTAGACCAGGGTCGGGGGCGAGGGTCGCCACTCAAAGGACGCTAAGGAGGGGGACAAAGACAATGGTGGAGTGGTGTCCTCGTCCTGCGCCGGAGCCTCCACCGCGGACAGATGCCCACCCAGACCCTCCACTTGAGGTTTAGGGGTGCGTTCGGAGTCCGCACCTCAGGAGGGGGGTACTGTCACGTCCTGACCATAGTTCTTATGTGTGTTGCTTGTTTTAGTGTTGGTCAGGACGTGAGCTGGGTGGGCATTCTATGTTGTGTGTCTAGTTTGTCTGTTTCTGTGTTCAGCCTAATATGGTTCTCAATCAGAGGCAGCTGTCAATCGTTGTCCCTGATTGAGAATCATATATAGGTGGCTTGTTTTGTGTTGGGGATTGTGGGTGGTTGTCTTCTGTCTTTGTGTTCTGCACCAGATAGGACTGTTTTTGGTTTTCACATTTATTGTTTTGTTGTTTGTAGTGTTAAGACATTCTTTATTAAATTATGTTTAACACTAGCCGTGCTGCGTTTTGGTCCTCTCCTTCATCCCAGGAAGAAAACCGTTACAACTTGTGCACCAGTGTCTAGTTTGAACTTTAGCTCTGTGCCTTGTGTTCCTATCTCAATGTCAGCAAAGGCTTGCTCTGTCTCTGATATTTGACTTTTCTGTGTCACTGAATCAATAAACAGTTCATCAGCGTTTGACTCTTTGATTGACATTTCATCTTCACTCACTGTGTGTACTGTTTTTCCACGGTAAGCTCTGCACACTTTTGCAAAGTGATTCCATTTTCCACATTTATTACATTGTTTGCCTTTAGCTGGGCAATTTCCTTGTTCGCCATGCACTTTGTATCCACAATATCCACATGTTTTGGGGCGTTTTGAGTCTGTGTTGCTCTGTTTTTGAGTTATTTCTCTCTCTCTGTTCTAAAACGCACTCTCCGTGCTCCGGAGGTGTGCTTTGATGTCTGCCTGACTGCGTGCACTGCTTGTTCACGTGATGCGCTCGTGCTGACGCGCGAAATGGTTTTCATCTGAGCCTGTGCTAGCTCGTGAGATCTGGCTATGTCGATAGCTTTGTCCAGCGTTACCTCAGACCCAACATTCAAAAGTTTCTCTCTCACTCGCGGTGAGTGTATTCCAAATAAAATACGGTCCCTGACCATCTCATCCTTGTTTGCATAATCACAGTCTTTCACAAGCAGACGCAGTTCTGTCACAAACTGTTCAAAAGACTCGCTAGCTCCCTGTACTTTCTCATGGAATTTGTACCTAGCGAATATCGTATTGGTCTTCGGCACAACATATGCTTCAAAACGATCTTAGTATGTTTTCAGTACCTTTGATTCAGCCTCGGTAAGTGTCCATGTGTTGTAAATATCTCTCCCTTTTTCACCGATCCAGAGGAGTAGGTAGCTACTCCTACGATTTTCCCATGATGTCAAGCAAAGAGGCACTGAGTTTGAAGGTAGGCCTTGAAATACATCCACAGGTACACCTCCAATTGACTCAAATGATGTCAATTAGCCTATCAGAAGCATCTAAAGCCATGATATAATTTTCTGGAATTTTCCAAGCTGTTTAAAAGCAGAGTCAACTTAGTGTATGTAAACTTCTGACCCACTGGAATTGTGATACATTGAATTATAAGTTAAAAAACCTGTCTGTAAACTGTCACGCCCTGACCATAGTAAGCTGCTTTTCTCTGTGTTGGTTGGGGCGTGATAGTGACTAGGGTTGGTCATCTAGGTGTTTGTATGTCTATGTTGGCCTGATATGGTTCCTAATCAGAGACAGCTGTTTATCGTTGTCTCTGATTGGGGATCATATTTAGGTAGCCATTTTCCCCATTGTTAGTTGTGGGATCTTGTCTACAGTAAGTTGCCTTTGTGTACTCCAGTAGCGGCATGTTTCGTTTGTGCTTTTGTTGTTTTGTTTAGTGAGTTTCTCTTTATTAAAATTATGTGGAACTCTATGCACGCTGCGCCTTGGTCTCATCATTACAACGAGCGTGACAGTAAACAATTGTTGGAAAAATGACGTGTGTCAAGCACAAAGTAGATGTCCTAACCGACTTGCTAAAACTATAGTTTGTTAACAAGAAATTTGTGGCGTGGTTGAAAAATGATTTTTAATGACTCCAACCTAAGTGTATGTAAACTTCCGACTTCAACTGTACTAATAGCTCTGCCTACTCCAGACGACTTGTTTTTCAAATTATGACTAACAAATATTTCACTTTACTTGCAATGGTAAGCCATACCAAATTAAATGTGCTTGTTTATATAATGTATACGAGTTTGGGGTGCTGAAATTATTAAATATTAAAGCATTAAACCTCTCATGTAGCCCTTTCCTGCAGTCAAATGACCTAGTGGTCTCATGGGTGGAATGTTAATATTTTTCATAAAATCATAATTAAACTTTTTATTTATTTATTTTTTATTATTATCTGCCAAAAACCTGGTGTTTCTATGTCAAACGGTTTTGTTATATTTCGGTCTTCTGTGATGTATATAAAGTGTAATATTGGTATGCAAACTCAAAATTAATACATTTCAACTCTATATCTGACATAGTACACGTGTCTTATTTTTTCTCTGCCCATAAAGATGTTTGTGAGGTGTATACTTTTGTTTCAAAGTAGATTTGTTTTAAGATTACCAAGAAACACTTTGTGTGACCCTGATTTAGCCCACCGCAGTAAAAGGTTATTAAAGCGTCAGTCATACAGGTATACTTAAACCAAACTGGTTCTCCAGTAGAGTAGTAACAATGGCTTTTTATTGCCTTTTTTTCTTTATCCAGATAACAACCTCTCTGTTTTGGTTAATTGAACATGTACATCAGCAGTTTTCCTCTTGTTATAGGTCCCTGATTGACAGTCACTCAATATCATATCAGTAAAACATTTCATTGGTAAATTTGTTAGTCTAGCCAGCTATCTAAACTTGTAGTAATCACATCCGAATTTCCGACATGCACGCAGGGCACATGCCCAGAAGGGCTCAATTCGAAACGAAGACAGTCAATTCAGGAAATACACTTAAATACCCCCCCAAACCCCCCTCCTGTCAGGCCCTGGCCATAGAGAGGTTTTTATTCTCTATTTTGGTTAGGTCAGGGTGTGACTAGGGTGGGCATTCTAGTTTCCTTATTTCTATGTTAGTGTGGTTCCCAATCCGAGGCAGCTGTCTATCGTTGTCTCTGATTGGGGATCATATATAAGTTGTCATTTTCCGTTTGGGTTTTGTGGGATGTTGTTTTCTGTTTAGTGTGTCTGCCTGACAGAACTGTTCGCTTTCATTTTCACGTTTTATTTTGTTTGAGTGTTTTTGAATATTAAAATCATGGACACTTTCCACGCTGCGTCTTGGTCCACTCTTCATTCCAACAACGAGAACCGTAACACCTCCCTCCCAAACTGTTCTCACTAAAACTCAAACCCTGGTTACAGCCCTGGTAATACTGTTACTACAAGTACCATGTATGTGAAAAAAATATATACACATTTAAGTAACTTTTGTCCTCTGAAGTGGTGGATGGGGCAATACAATCCATAGTTACTGTAAGTTCTACTTGGATTTTGCTGTGCCTTAGCTACAGTAGGCCTATAGTATGCCATCAGTCATAATCATTAGTGGAATTCTTAAATTCTTGAATTTTAATTGACCTTCATTGACTGAATTAAATGTGAAATGACCCCAACTCTTCAGACAGTCATACAGGCACGTAGGTAGGCAGGAAGCTTGACAGACGTTCAGGATTCAACTTCATAGATTGGCTTTGTACCTGTGGTAGTTTTTTAGTTGAGATTCTCTAAGCCATAACAGCATTCCTGCTAGGTGCTCTTCTCTAAAGGAGAAAGATAGCGTACATAGTGAGTGATGGCTGCTCCTTACAGGAGAAAGATGTGCACAGACCTGCCTCCATCCCCTCTCACATCATACTCCCCCAAAACCTGTCTCAACACCCCCACCCATCCCAAACCCGATGTCCCCCTGTCTTTCCAGTTGCGCCTGTCCAAACATCTCAACTACAGGCTCTTCTAGCTTTTTAACATTGTGACAGTAAGTAAGGGGAATGTGTGTGCGTGTGTCTTGGCACATTATCACACATGGTTGCGGAGTCAATGGCATTACGGAGAGACACAGCAATATGTTAGATCCTATGCATGTGTAACAGTTTAACTTTATGGCGTCCCCTCGCCCCAGGGACGCTCTGCACACATCAACAACAGTCACCCACGAAGCGTCGTTACCCATCGCTCCACAAAGGCCGCGGCCCTTGCAGAGCAAGGGGAACCACTACTTCAAGGTCTCAGAGCAAGTGACGTAACCGATTGAAAGGCTATTAGCGCGCACCACCGCTAACTAGCTAGCCATTTCACATCCGTTACACATGTGCATGCCTGACTGTCTGCATGCATCTGTTTGTGTTTTTTAATTCACCGTGGGCCTTGAACCATCAACCTAATGTTTTACCGTAGATAATGTATGAAAAAGCATTTTTTAAATGATTTCAATATAAAGGGTATATAAAGGGTATAAATATAAACTATGAAAATAGTTTTAATTGGGTCATTTTCCTTCTCTATGAATCTAGAGGAGTAACTGATCATTTTAAGGAGTCCTGCCTCATTCCAGACCACCTTAACAGCAGCAATAGTGAAGGGGAGGAGCTGAGGTTTTCTTGCAGCCTATGATTGGAGGCATACAGAAAGGTGGTGGGCATGAACATTTGCAACCAAAACGCACTAAATAAGTCAGACCAACTCATGTGTCAGCTTGAGTCCTCACTCCCTGCACTCCCACTCTCCCATCGCATCACTGCAGCCACCAGTGCTTGTGAGTGTTAGTGTATGTTGCTGTGTTCCCGCTCTGGAGCTGAGTTGAACTTTTAACCATTCACCCCTAAGGCCATAGTGCAGAGCCAGGAGAACACCCAGGTAACCCCACAGCCATGACGAATTCGGCGACTAACTTGCGGCTGAAGCTGCCCATGGCCTGCATCATCCTGGAGGTGATCATCATCATCCTCTTCGGCACTCTGGTGCAGTACGACGATGAGACAGACGCCAAGCTCTGGCACAAGGAAATCGCCAATGGCTCTTCCAACTACGACAACGACTTTTACTACCGCTACCCCAGTGAGTGACCGCAGCAAGAGGGGTAGGGTTGGGGTAACGAGACAGGTGGGGTAGTAGACATCCCTAACCACTGATACAGGGTCAGATACGTTTTCATACTTTTAATGGTTATGGTTATGATTAGGTAGTATGGTGAACTGACCCCAAATCTGTGGATAAAGGTAACTATTACCTTGTGAGGGTGGAGAGGATGGGGGATGTGGGAGTCCATCTATAGGAATGAAAGGATTGTTCTTTTCCTTCTTTGTTATGGTTTGTCTATGTGTCTGAGACTTGCATGGTAGCAGAAGCAGATGTTTGTTGTTTAGGCAAGTGTCTTGTGTCATTCATGCCATACATGTATGTCAAGACAATGAACATGACAGAAAAGTTGTCTGAAGCTCAAATGAATCTGACGACTAAATCGGAAATAATTTATTTTCCTTCTGTGTTATGCCACAAGTCTTGCTCCAGTGCTGTGTTTGGATATTGCCTTCCCACCTAGGGAGTCTACCCCATCTGGCTTTCTTTGGGATGTTACGTACTTACAATATGGTTGTGTGGAGGAGATGGGGAGGTGGGTGGGGATGGTCATGGGAAATTGAGGTGAGCTGTTTGTAAGGGTTTGTAGAGGGGCTAAGCAACTCTGTTTTATGTTTGAGCTGTGCTCAATGCTGTAGATTAGCATTCCCACTCTGAGACCCTTTGATATATAGGGCAGAGTGGGGTAAGATGAGCCAAAGGGGTAAGTTGAGCCACCCTTGTTTCTAGGAAACCATAAAATGAATAATATGACAAAATATTTAGGAAGAGGTCATGGATTATGTGAAGGAATAAACCACATGGAAGTTAATAAACCACATAAGCAAGTTAATGAACACAATTAATTTATTGTGTTAGAGGTTTCATGATGCTTGTATCTAAACTAAAGAAGATACTTTTAATATTATACATCAGTTGGAGGGGGTCTATAAGCTTCAATATGAGGTCCTAAACCTAGCATGAAAGTGCATCCTTGTAGCTGTGTAGGCTAATATAGTCAAAATGTTTGTCCTTTGGTAAGTTGAGGGAATGGCCATGGGGTAAGTTGGGCCAATGGTTGAGCCTATTGCAAGTTGAGCAAACAGAGCATGGCCTATGTTAAAAGTGTTTGTTAGGCGTTAAGCTTGTGTTAAAAGATGCTTAAAATTATTAAAATACAAAAAAGCAATTGTGATTGTGTTTAAATTTGTTTAGGAAATAAAGATAGACATGGTCTTAAAAAGGTTGTGGTAATATTTAATTCAGTACAGAAATTTGTAGGTGGCTTAACTTACCCTGTCCTGGGGTAAATTGTGCAAAGAGACCACATAGACCAAGCTATGTTTTCAAAACTGTAATGTTTACATGAATTCAGATTATTTCCAGGGATGTACAACATCCTGAAATATATGTTAATAGTTTTGTTAGAAAGAATACTATATTTCCCTTGATGGAGTAATGCTGAATGTAAAAAATGTATCAACTTACCCCACTCTCCCCTACGACCCCTGAGCTCCTCAGTGTTCAATGTGAGTTTTCCCTCCTTTGCTTTGACATTTGGCTGCAAGCAGCAAAGCAACAAATGGTTAATTTGTTTCCTAATTAGAGGAGGGTTTGGTTGCCAAATGTTTTTGGGTGAACTTGTTTTACTTTCTGTGACAGTGCACTCCAGTTCACTGATGTACCAAATAGATCATTCTCATTGTCGGTTTTATACTTGATATGCTCCGTTTTGCTTTGTGTTGTGGTGTACAATATACATCAACAGTCAACCCAGTACATATTGGAGACATACGGATACCTGAAAACAGACAATGTGCTTAAGTGATTGCATACCGTCTGTCTGCGGTCCACTGAAAATAACTGGAAACTAGAAGCTCTTTGTCAAGTGGGAGGAGAGGGAGAGTTAAGTTCTCCAATGTCAATATGGAAACAAATCCGGCATGGCGAGAGATTTCTGTCCTTTGATTTAACCGTTTAGCTTCTCAGATCTTTCTGTCAATGTTTTTTTGATTAGTGTCAAAACCCTCTAACTCATAGGCTACTTTGAACAGCAAGAGGGAAGGAAATTTGGCCTCTGAATAGGTTATAGCATGTCTGTTGTAGTGGGTGTCCAATCAGTCAGCAAGGGCAAAGGTATACTTTTCCTCCTCTGAACGTTGCTGTTCCACCTTAACAGATAGTAATGAAATGCAAAGGAAGACTGTTGGGAGGAGGTGGTGGAGGTATTGGGCGTGTCCAATTCTTAGCCTTGTTGAAAGTTCCTGTGTGCAACTAGTCCTACCTGTCACCACACCTTGAGGCTTTCCCAATACTGTCCCTATCCTGTGTCATGCAGGTGGAGGGTGCAGGTAAGCCCCAGGGTAGAAAGAGTATGAAAATGTCTGATATACAGACATGGGAATGAGTAGGAGGAATGTTTAATTTTCACATTCACCCCATCACTGTCTAATTAGTGAACGGCCAGGGGGATAGGGGCTTCTGTGTGAGAAAGGGGCACCGGGGGGAGGAGCGTGAGGGGAAAAAGTTGAGTGAAAGATGGGGAACAGAAGGTGGGAGGGTGAAAAGGAGAGAAAGGGTTAGGCGGGAGAGAGCGATTGTTTTCAGAGAGAAGGAAAAGTTTGCTTTGGCAGTCTGATTTGTGTTTATTGTCATGCCAGCAAGGCTTGTCATATGGATGACTGATATACACAGAAAGAGAGTTAGGGAGAGCGAGAAAGCATGAGAAAAAGACTGTGTGGCACAAAAAGGTAATTAAGGAACCAAGTTGAGCTATGAGCCACTTTGGCTGGTAGCATGGTTTCCAGTTTTCCCTTGTTAAGGCTGGGAAGTCATAGCCTGGTCAACCAGTCTACGGAAGTCATGGGAAACTTTGGGAGTTTAATGACATGAATCTCTGAGAGTTGGATCATGTCCGTTTGACTTTGAATTCAATTAATCTTTGAGTTTGAAGTCTGTGACTCTTTTGAGCTTTCAATCAATTGAGCACATGCAGATTGGACCTTCCCTTAAGCAGGTGAAGCTGCTGATGCATGGTATGCCAGGCTCACTATTTATACTCTTGCCTCAAGCTATTGAGTGATTGAGTACACTCATTTTGACAAAGTAGAAACCTGTTCAAGGTTGGGTAAATTTAAAAGAGGAAGCACTAAAGGTCCATTAGAAGTAATTATTTCAGATCTTTAACCCGTCAGCTTCACTGCTGAATGGAAGATCACCTTCAAGAATGAAACTCACATACACGTGCACATCTTGACTACTCTCATTGATCATGTCCTGTTTGGAACTTCAAACGTTTAAGGCAGGGGTGTCAAACATACGGCCCGCGGGCCGGAACCGGCCCCCAAGGAGGTTCGATCAGGCCCGCAGGATAATTTGAAAGTGGAAAAAATGCATAAAAGACATGGAATTAATATTTTTAATTCGCTGCAATTCATGGATTATCCGCTAAGGGGCGCACTCTTTCCATCAGAGTAGAAGACAAGCCGCATCACTGAGACAGACTGAAAACAGCAGACGGTATCAATGCGCCATCTGCTGCTTGTTACGACGTTGTTAATACCTTGGTCTCTACCTCTCCGCTACACCCTCATTAGCCAAAATGTCGTTATCCAAACGGAGAAAAGTAGATAAGGAGTGTAGAATTTTCAAAGAAAAATGGACCACGTCCTATTTATTTACAGAGATGCACGGAAAACCTTCGTGCTTGGTGTGTTTGCAACAAGTTTCGGTATTGAAGGAATATAATATTCGACGCCACTACGAGACTCATCACAGCGAAAAATATGACGGCTTGCAAGGACAACTGAGAAGAGATAAAGGTACGAGAAGGGTGGTTATATGCAGTAACATCACAGTTCATAAAGAGGAGGGTAGTTAGAGGTTAAAAACATGTTTAAAACCATGCAGTATTGTAAAGATGTGTGTGTTGGTGTGTGTGTGTGTGTGTGTGTGTGTGTGTGTGTGTGGTGTGTGTGTGTGTGTGTGTGTGTGTGTGTGTGTGTGTGTGTGTGTGGTGTGTGTGTGTTGTGTGTGCGTGCAGACGTTGTGTGTGTGTGTGTTGTGTGTGTGTGTGTGTGTGTGTGTGTGTGTGTGTGTGTGTGTGTGTGTGTGGTGTGTGTGTTGTGTGTGTTGTGTGTGTGTTGTGTGGTGTGTGCGTGCAGACGTGTGTGTTGTGTGTGTGTGTGTGTGGTGGCGTGTGCCGGTAACAAGCACTGTGTGACTCCTCTTCCCCTCTAATACCTGGCTGGCAGATATATCTACCTACAGAGGAATAACAACATGTTTTAATTATACGCACTGCAGAATCCACCTCTTCCTGGTTCCTGTGAAATTAGGGAAATTGTGCTTCTTTACACCAAAACAAAGGAAAGACATGATATTTTGGTTATTTATAGCAGAGTATGGTATAATTTTAATGGTCCGGCCCACTTGACATCTCCCTAGGCCGTATGTGGCCCACGATGCGAAATGAGTTTGACACCCCTGGTTTAAGGTGTAGTAAAACATATTACGAGGGGGGGTCAGCCCCCGATTGAGACATGAGCTCCCCTAAATGCAACAAAAGTCAAACTGGGGGGACTCTAATTGAACCATCCTCCTATTTGTTTAAAATACAATTTTGTACTGCTAAAATATATTATATTTATACATATTAAAATAAAAGCTTATTCCAAATGAAAGGAACACCCCCACCTCTCTGTCATGGTTTAAACCAGTGATAGTTGGTTCAGGTTCTTTCAACCGCATTCATCTTTCTATCTTGCCTGTCTGCCTTGAGCTTTCGCTAGCAAACTTGCAACATGGTATCGACTGGGTCCAGCCCTTTAGCGGACTTGCAACATTGTATCGACTGGGCCCTCAATTTCCCCTGCGGGTGAGCTCGGGACAGACACAACTGTATTTGTGTCCCCATTTGTCAGCAATACGCATCAATTAATTCAGGCTACAAGAGTGTAGGCTTAATGACAATCACCAAATATCATTAGACTTTTCGGGGTTTTGTAACAGATGTATCTATCCCTTCATCAAATGGCGGGTGCACAGGGCAGTGTTTGGATGATGGAATTCTTTTGGAGTGGATGAACGTGTGCAGGTAGCCTACTTTTTAAGGTGATTTGTTTGATAAGTGAAAACATTATCACAGGATGTGTTCATTCCACATTAAAAGGTAATACATGTTTACTGTTAAAATACATGTCTTTACTATTAGCCCCATGAAAAGGTTTGTGCACCAATAGGAGGTCCACCAAATGTCACGATATAATTCTCCCTCTGCTGCTCTATATTGTCTGGGTGTGTAGGTTGGCCTCATTGCTATGAGATAAGAGATTTGCTATGTTATGTCAACATGTAGTAGAAGCCTACCATCTCCCTTACAATTACGGCTGCTCCACTTGACACGTCTAGAAAGCAAATGATCTCTTGATTGAAAGATGCAGTCAGAATTAAGAGAACTGTAAGGTAGTCATTAGGTTAAAGCTGGTCTGTATGTTGGCTCATGAGCGCAGGTAATAGATTACCTTTAGGTCTTTTACAATAAATGTCAATGTGTGCAATTTTTTTATAATTTATTTACCTACTCACTGGTGTTGCCCGTGTGTGCGCATGTTACATTTTCTCACCGCTCTGTAGGTGTCCTTCTAGGGGGTGGCACAGGGTATTTAGGCCAACCTGCCAATGGGGAGTTGGGCAGTGGAAATATCCTCCATGCCAATGATCAGTTGCCAGGCAACGACCAAGAGATATTGTCCCTACTCCCCAGTGCCATGTGGATGAATACGTCCAGTGGGCAGAGGGAGGTGTAGTAGGCTGGGTTAACAAGGCCAGATAGCAGGCTGAATGGAGCTATGAGGCACAGGGTAACTTCTCTGTGTCCTTCTATGTAGGCCAACTGAGGTTCCCAAAGCCCCCTGTCCCGCTCAATTTAAATGACAAAATGTTGACTAAAAGGGATTGTTGGTGTTTCGTGGAGAAGTCACCAACTTTGAAAGATACTGCTATACTACTGTCATAAGACAGATAGTCTTTCTCACCAAACCATAAGAAGGGGATTGTTAATGTGTTTACGAGACTGACCACACAGGCAGTTGAATAGTGAAAATGTGCATCCAACGCAATAAAATCATCTGTAATGTGTTCTCTTCCTTTGTTCAGGCTTTCAGGATGTGCACGTGATGATCTTCATTGGCTTTGGTTTCCTCATGACGTTCCTGCAACGTTACGGATTTAGCAGTGTGGGCTTCAACTTCCTCATTGCGGCCTTTGCTCTGCAGTGGGCCACTCTCATGCAGGGCTTCGTCCACGGTATGCACGGGGGCAAGATCCACGTCGGAATAGAGAGGTAGGGCTCATGCACACACTAACCTACATTTCCTTACTACAATAAACACAACACCCTAGCAGATACATGTGATGTGTATACATGGCATATCATACGGGTGTAAGTGTATACTGTAGTGCATCCCATAATAAACTCTATCATTAAGAGTTGTTTGCCCCTCCTGCAGTATGATCAACGCTGACTTCTGCACAGGCTCAGTGCTCATCTCGTTTGGGGCGGTCCTGGGGAAGACCAGTCCAGTCCAGCTGCTGGTCATGTCTGTGATTGAAGTCACCCTGTTTGCAGTCATCTAGCTTGACGATTCAAGAGTTACTGTTGGTGAGTTAAATGCTATCAAAAACGTTTTTCAAGCAATCTTAAGTTGGTGCAGATCCTCAGCATTTGGAATTGGCATGTTAATAACTTAAATCATTTCAGCGCTAGAGCGAGGGGAATAAATATTATAATAATGATAATAATGTAAGTACGTAAGAAATCTAGAGTTGTGTTTTGCTTTCAAGCACTACCTGACTACATCTGTTGACAAGAGTTGAAACCTCTCTGTATATGCAAACATACTGGCATGATGATTCAGAGTTTGCCAATAAGGATTTAATCCAAAGGAGTCATGATTTCATTCCAAATATTTACTTACATGTATAACATCTAAATAGGTTACAATATATCTAGTAGGCACTATGAGCAAAATACAGTTGAACCAGATTGTATTGACAACAAACACAGGAAATCTTCCTTTCCCTACCATGTATAGTCCCTAACTCCCATCTTGAAATGATCTGGGAAGACCACTTTAAGCCCCTCATTTCCACTGCATAGTCCCTGTAGAATCCTACTTCTCCTACTATGTCTCCCCAAGGTCTAGCATCACACTGTCTATGCGCCCTATTACCTACTTTTAGGGACCTGGTGAGATTTTATCCTTTAAGTCCCGCACCGTTCGTACTTAGCCCCATATAAGAACCCCTCCACCATATCGGGGCAGCTTCCATCATGAGCACACAACGGCCTGACAGGTACCAGTAGGTGGCCAGGGTGCAGGCAGCCAGGGAAAGAACGTAGGGTGTTCATAGCCGTGGTGTTGGTCATCTCCGTGGGCCGTCAGCAGCAGAGTTGAAAGCTTGGCCAGAAGCATCACCAGGTAGATGGTGCCCTGCGCAGGTCAGGGAAAAATAAGTATTAGCATAAACCGTATGTAATATGTCCTTTAGTTTAAGGCAAGCTTACAGGTAAGGTTTTTAGTTTCGCTGGCGGAGGTGGATGGTACTCGTAATTATGACACAGTTCCCATACATTGGCATGCATTGTATGTACAGTCCAAAACTTTACTGGCGTCTTCAGAAATGAGGTTAAGTTGTCGCGACTTGGTTGATGGTGGCTAATTTGTATCTAATGTACAGGCTTCCTGCGTTAGATGAGCAGGAGGTATTCTTACCATCATGCGGCGAAGAGGTCAGAGTGGTAGACAGAGCAGCTTCTTGTGGTTTCGCTCTTGTCCAGGTTGGGGGCGGTAGAGAACACGAGCCACATCAGGCCAAAGTAAAGCTCCAAAGGTGTGAATGGTCATGGAGACCACCAACATCCTTGGCCTAAATGGGTGGAAATTATCTAATTTAAGGGGTGGTAAAATAAGCTTAGGGTCTTAAAGTACATATTACGAAGTGATGAGAAAGCCCTAATAGGAGAGTAGGGCATAATAAGTATGTAAAAAAAGCAGTTTTACTGTAAGGTTTTGAATACAGAATAGTGATCAGCGAAGACATGTAATTGTACATTTAATGGTACACGCTAAACACACACACACACAACATGCCACAACCACACACACACACACACACACACACACACACAGCGCACACACCACACAACATGTCACACACACCACACACACACACAACACACACACACGAACACAGCACTCTCACACAACACCCACCCACACTCACCCCAGAAACAGTAAGCACAATGAACTGCGT
>NC_036845.1:12688347-12766172 GCF_002910315.2 Salvelinus sp. IW2-2015
TGTGTGTGTAGTGTTGTGTGATGTGTGTGTTGTGTTGTGTGTGTGTGTGTGTGTGTGTGTGTGTGTGTGTGGTGTGTGTGTGTGTGTGGTGTGTGTGTGTGTGTGTGTGTTGTGTGTGTGTGTGTGCTTATGCGTTGAGCTTTTTCTGCCTCGTTTGGTGTCCTGACAGTGGTCAACTCCTCATGTGAGCCTCCTCACCAGGCAGCTGAGAGAGAGAAAAATGGAAAGAGAAAAATTGTAATGGATGATTTATTTAGATGTCGTTTTCACCTTATCGAGTCATAAAAATGCAAGATATACCTATTTCCTAGCTAATTTCAAGACATTCCCAAATCTGAACCTTTTTTTAATCAAGAGAATCGTCAATTACTGATTATACATGCATGACCATGTGAATGGCACCACCTGGTGTTCTGAGGGTGACTGCTTAGCTTATGATGAAAAGCAGTTATTTGAGTTCAGTAACCAAATGCAAGCATGACACCTTGTTGGCCACATATCATATTGCACAACATTGGGCCCAACTGCTGCCATCGTTGGCAATCTTTAACCCTTCATGGGCCTTTAAAGCATTTCTCTCAGTATGCGCGCTTAATGCCCGGGCGTACACTACCATGAGACTTTCGAAATCACTAACACTCTCTGAGCCCCTCACACTTACAACTACCCTCTTTCCTGCAGTTTTTTTTTGAGCGGGTTTTGTTGCAACTTCAATATTAGGGAAGGTGTGGTCCTAATGTTTCGGTGATACTCAGTGTATATAATGGCCCTCATAGTTAGGCCTCAAAGTTAAACCGGATTTGGTCCTCTTCTCTCACAGAACTATACGCAATCATGCTATATTTCAACTTAAATTAGCTTACAACCTAAGGATGCAAAACTAGCCTATGCCTTGGAGAGACCACAGGCAATTCAGTCAGCTTTAAGCAGACAACATACAAAATACTTCTCCATATGTCTGAATGCAATGAAATGTGAAGTTTGGTGCGAAGACCAGTGCTGGGAAAACATTCTCCAATTAGAATGAAGAGAGGGAGGCGAGATGAGAGAAGAGAAAGAAGCAAGAAAAAAAAGAGTAAGAGCTCAGACTGTTGTTTTGTTTCATGGTGCACATCTTAGTTAGACCCTGGCCTTCTCTAATGAGATGAGATGGCGGCCCCGTAATTTAGCACCCGGCAGTGGGGATGTCAACTGTGGAGAGGTGATCAGAAATTCCATCCACCCAATGTGCTGTTTGGCTTAGGAGTACATTAACTAATAACAAACAAATGATTTACGGGCCATGCCTTGAGAGATTCTGCGGTCTCTAAAAGTACCGTTTCTTTTTAATTGAGCAAGCAGTAGTATGGAAATGATTACATTCAGACGCTTGATAACCAATGTACAATATAAGGTGATGTCATGTATACGTTCCCTCTCTGGCCTCCCGAGTCTCAGGCTGCTGATATTCACCGCACACCTGTTACACCATCATCAAGCGCACCAGCACCTTCAATGACACTCACCATGACTCCATCACCCTCCTTGATTATCTTCCCTTATATCTGTCACTTCCCCTTGGTACTCCTTCCTCGGGTTTGTCTCATGACTCTGTTTCATGTCGGTTGCGTTTGCTGTTTTATTGATATTTGTTATTTCATTTTGATTAAACACTCCACTTCCCTGTAGATTGCTTCCCGACTCTCAGCGACACTCGTTCTACAGGTGGATGATACTATTGATTAGGGAGCGCATTAGGATCTTCCAATCGATAAAACCCACGCGTGTTAATCTTAAGTCAAAAGCACCACAAATTGAAGTGTCTTAAATTCTCTGGTGAACTAAAAAGTTTGATGTTAGGGTGAGGGAAAATTCAGAGTGTGCCGTTTTGCTGAATCGGTCCCATTTTTCAAAGCTATCATTTCAGATGCAGGTTGCACATTGACAAGCACGGTTCACCACACCGTAGTTTAATTTGACCCATTGAGAAAGTGCATGTGTTGCTGAAACAAGACGTGTAGAGCCCTATTCCAATTAACTCAATCTTTTCCTTACCAGGAATTTCTAACAGATTCCGCAATGGTTGACGCTATCAGGCCAGAAAGGGATAGCATTGTAGGGTGGACGTAGCTGGCGCTTCTTAATAATGTTTCTGACAATGATAGTCATTACACGATTTAACCAGGTAATTAATCAATGGATCTAAAATAATGTATCCATATCGGCTTAAGACAAACTAAAACTCTCTCGGCTTCCGCTTTTGCCCCTTTCTCTGTTCATTATTCCTTGGACTCAAGAGTTGATAAAAAAGATTGACCTTCTTCAAAAACTTGAAAATTAATTTGTTTCTGGTACTCATATATATTTGTCGGTTGGAAAAAGCTGCTATGCTGGCTGAAATGTTACACAAGTTGTCAGGCGTTTTCCTTTATTTGCGCAAAGCACCTAATGCATGCATTTTATATTCTGGAAAGGGTTCATATGTGATAATACCCGTAACACCATGATAAAGTGGAATTTCATCCTATCAGCAACTATCTCCAGGAGTGTAATCAACTTGCCCAATTTTTTGCTAAGTGCACAAATACTATCATTTTGATTAACTTATTGCATAATTCCTTGCTCTGGGACAATATTGCCCCACACAAGAGTATATTAATACGTAAAGGGCCCCTAATACGTCTTCCCCATCAGACCTTCAAGATCCTTTGTCACCACTATCTCCCCTAATTTCTGTTTAAATACTGCTTGATTGGTCCACCCAAATTTCAGATGCCACCTGGAGAATGACTAATATCCTTTCTTCTCAAATCTAGGTCATAGTGTCTGGGGCCCATAACATGGGCAGGTGTGGACATCAAATAGCGCACCCATCCTTCAATCAAATCAAATGTTACTGGTCGAATACCACATGTTTAGCAGAGATGTTATGCAGTGTAGCGCAATGCTATGTGTTTCCTAGCTCCAAAGCTCCCTTTTTACGTCACCACTATGGACCCAATCACCCGAATTCCCATCTCCCTGTGCTACCTAGGGTCTGCCATAGTAAAAGAGAAAGACAATAAAAATGTGCCATGTCCACACCAGATCGATCCTAGGGTGAGCTAATTCGACCCCCAGCAGTAGAGAGATTGCTTCCGAGCTTGGAGGTTGTTATGACGCTCACCTATGCCACATTTCCAATTTGAGGATTCTACCCCAGTTATGTTTTTCCCAAAAAAGGCTCAGACTTTTTAGTTTGACATCATAATGCGGAAAGCCCTCGTGTCTCCCTGAAGCCATTGGCTCCAGCAGTCCTGCTCTGATTTGGAGCCCAAGGCAAGGCCCTGGGTACTTTTCAGCTGCGGACTTTACATAACAATGGATAACTGTGAACTTTCCACACCTTCTCACAAAAGTGGTCCTTTAGTGTCACACTTTCCTGATGCGAAAACAAAATAACTAATGTAAAATATACTTGTTGTCTGTTAACAATGTATGGCCCAGATACTCAACAAGTCAATTTGTATTGCCTTTCTTTAATCAGATAAACCAAGTTATTTCAGCTGTGCTAACATAATGACAAAAGGTCGTTTCTAATTTATCAATTTGCCTTTTTAAATATATAAACCTATGGAACTAGCTAACCACCAATGTGCCATATGGAAACACAGAGCTGAATGGGTAACTGCTGATAATGCCTCTGTACGCGCTAATTGTAAGAATATTCATAAAAAAACTGCTTGTTTCAGCTTACAATAGTACATTTACAACATAACAATGTCTACCACATGTAATTCTGATCAAAATTCGTTTGTTATCTTTTAATGGAAAAAATTTGTGCTTTTCTTCTAAAGTGACCCCAAACTGATTGAACAGTTATGGTATTACATTTTTTTTTATATATACAAAAGTTATTGGACACACCCTTCAATTAGTGGGATTTAAGCAATCTCCATAGCGACAGCAACATTGGCGTAGTGGATTGGCCTTACTGAGGAGGCTCAGTGACTCTTCAAACGGGCCCGTCACATGACGCCACCTTTCCAACTAGGTCAGTTCCATTCGTAAAAAATTCTGCTCCGCTATGAGCTGCCGCAGTCAACTGTTAACTGCTTGTTTATTGTTTAAGTTGGAAACGTATCAGAGCAAAAACGGGACTTCAGGCCGCGTTAGTGGTAGGCTGCACAAGCTCACAGAATGCGGACTGACGAGTGGTGAAGTGCGTATGTGCGTAAAAAATCATCTTTGTTCTCGGTTTGCCAACACTTCAAATACCAAGTTCCAAATTGCCCCTCTGGGGAAACAACGTCAGCACAAGACACTTTTCACGAAGCTTCATAAATGAAGTTCCATGGACCGAGCAGTCACACACAGCCTAAGAATCACCATGATGCAACAATGATCCTAGCGTCGGCTGTAAGTGGTGTAAAGCTTGGCCACCATTGGGACTCTGGAGGCCCAAGATGGAAACACGTTCTTCTGGAGATGATGACTCACGCTTAACCCTGCAGTCCGACCAAGGCCGAATCTGAGTTTGGTGGGATTGCCAGTGAGAACGCTACCCTGCCCGAATATTGCCCAACTGTAAAGTTTGGTGGAGAGGAGGATAATAGCTCTGGGGCTGTTATTCATGGCTTCGGGCCCTAGCTCCATTTGAATGGAAATAAATGCTACAGCAGTACAATGACATTTCTAGATGATTATGTAGCTTTCAACTTTGTGGCAAACAAATTTGAGGTAAGGGCCTTTTCCTTTTCAGCATGGGCAATGCCCTGTGCAAACAACGCAGAGGTTCATACAGAAAATGGGATTTGTCGAGATTCGGGAATGGCTGGAAGAACTTGATTGGCCCTGCACCGAAGCTCCGGAAGCAGAGTCCCTGCCAGCAATGTTCCAGACATCTAGTGGAAGAAAGCCGTCCCAAAAAGAGGTGGACAGATGTTTTAGCCAGCAAAGGGGCCAAACTCCATATTAATGCCCACACTATTTGGATATTGAGATGGATTTGTCGACAAATTCCAGCATACTTTATGGCTTTCATGAGTGTATAATGAGGATTGGAAATTATTCAGGACAATTATATTGACAGAAGCCACAATCTATCATTGCGAATTATTAAAAGCTGCAACTTTTCTACCCCCTAACAACAGATTACAATATACACTAGGAGTCTGACATACTTGTCAAACATAACACTGGTGGCCACTGATTTGTGAGTGAGTAAAGTCTCACTGGAAAAAGCTCCAATTAGCGGAACTTTGACTTATTTGAGGTTCCCACATTTATGCCCAGCTTAATGCAAGTGAAGGCTTCTGTTCATTACACCTTGGAGTGCGGGAGGGGAAGGGAGTTTGGATGCCCTGCATTCAGATTGGTCAAGAGGACAATATTTTCACCCATGGACACGGCATTACAATTAAATAATTAAGTGATTTTAAATGTAAATGATCCAGGGATAGCGAGAGAAAGAGAGAGCCGAGAGGAAAATGGATGAGAGAAAAATTATAATTCCACCAATTTCATTTGCTTACTCTTGTATCTGCATGTGGGGAAACAGATGTTTTTGCGCTGGAAACCAAGATATTGTTTGTGCATAAGCTCTGCCAGAGATATTAGGAAGTTGCATCCCTGCACGTGACGTGAGATCATTGAAATTTCTAAGCCACGCCTCTCACGAAGAAGTGGGGAATAGTATACCCAGAAAGACTGTGGCGTTGTGCTAAGCTGGTGCATTTGCCGTGAGGGACAGGGTGTTTTTCACTTTGGCACGGCTTGATGCTAGGCGTAATGTAACAGTGGCAATAAATAGTACACAAGATTGGTGAATATTTGTGCTACAGCAGCTCTGGACTCGTGTAGCATAGATAGGTTTTTCTAGACAGCAAACCCTCAGCATCATTCTGATGAGACATGTTTATACAATTGAAGCCAATTGAAAAAAATGTTAACTTGTAAGTCACTACTCCCTGACACAAGGCTATAATTGAGTCAAATTAGTTTTATGCAATGTTTGCCAATTGTTGTACAACCAGTAATGGAAAGCAACAGTCGGTGAACTTGATTACGCCTGAGAACTATTGAATTGTCAAGAGGGATAAACACGAAGGTTTGCCATCTGTCACCTACCTATTATTATGGCCATTGAACTGGTTAGGTTAAAAGTCTGATCTAAT
The DNA here is from genome assembly GCF_002910315.2 of Salvelinus sp. IW2-2015. Classification (NCBI taxonomy): domain Eukaryota; kingdom Metazoa; phylum Chordata; class Actinopteri; order Salmoniformes; family Salmonidae; genus Salvelinus; species Salvelinus sp. IW2-2015. Next base: position 12,694,482 of record NC_036845.1, read on the forward strand.
TAGATAACATTTAAGGGGCTAAAAACCTAATGGATTAGAGACAAAAGTAATAAATGTATGCCGATGATTAATCTTGTTTCAATCTTCACTTGAAAGGCCTTCATTGAGGACCTAGATCATTTATATCAGTTCTCCCGAACTGAAAGCCCAACTATACAATACGCTGTACTTATTACCTACGGGATTTTGTCTCTAAAAGATATCAAAACTTTTAAATTACATGTTGGTCTCCAAATTAAAAACTCTTAAAGATTCTCTGCAGATCGCGTGTCCCACCCTCGGGACGGTCATGTACAAGTAACAAGAACATCTTCCAGACTATTAGATCCCTCATCTATATACGGGCAGGAAGACCTTTTAACTTTTTGGTTAACCTATTAGATGATCCCTATTAGCGCGCCAATCCGTTAACGGGATTCGATGACAACACCCAGCTGAAATAGCAGCGCGCAAAATTCAAAAACAGCAATACTCATTAATAATTAATTCATTAAAATCATACAAGTGTTTTATACATGGTTTAAGATTAACTTTCTTTTAATCCAGGCCACAGTGACAGATTTCAAAAAAGGCTTTGCGGCGGAAAGCAAACCATGCTATTTATCTATAGGACAGCACCCCATCAAACACAACCACATAAAACGTCAATAAATCAAACCGCCCAGGCGTTGACACAAAATCAGGAAATAAACGCATATATAATTTCATGCCTTACACTTTGAAAAATCTTCTTTCTGTTGGCACTCCAAAAAGTCATTTATTATTGCAGTTACATCTTAAAATGGCCTTTTAGTTACATAAATTCCTATTCATTATATCTCCAAAATTGTCCATTTATTTTGGCGCGTTTGATCCAGAAAATACACCAGGGTTCCAACTCGCGGCAACATGACTACAAAGTATCTAATAAGAGTTACCTGTAACTTCATCCAACATTTCACACAACTTTCAATCCACACCCCTTTAAGGTTATTTTTAAACGTAAATAATCGATACAACTTTTATAGACTGACCACAAGTCAACACTAGATGCCTTCAATTACCGGACAAAAACCAAGCAGATCTGTGGAGGCGAGCTTTCATGGGTCATCGCCCCAACCACAACCAGATACACTACGACTTCAACCCTTCGTTCTGAACAGCCTATACTTTCTTCATTTCTGCCAAATGAAAAACATCAGTTACCCAATTTTCTAAGAGACCTCGTGTGGACATCTCACACACACTTGAGATCCACACATAGTAGATTGTACAACCAGGATGTGGCAGCACATGGTGCTTGTGTATGTCTGCCATTTTTCAATGTGCCAATGACCATATCTGATTCACTAGTATGGTGGTAGTGTGTGTTCAAATACTCAAGACCATCAGCAGAAGTGCCTTTCACTCGCAGAAGAAAACAATCTCAAGGTAACCTATAATGTGTTTACACCAGACAGAAGCATGCTATCCTCCAAGCAGTATGGGCCATGGACAGTCCATTGCAATATACCTCCTACCAGCTGCCTTATGTTATGGTCCTAGATTTTGCTATGAAGCTACAGTATATGACAGAGCTGTAGACTTGAATCATGGTCTGAGAATTTGGATAAGACTAGTGAAACCTGTTTGATGATGCAAAAACAATAGATTAAGCTCATTTTAATTGAGTGTTTTTAAGATTTTGGGGGGCTCCTCCGCTCTTCTAAGAGATGTTACATGCACTAATGTTAAGGGAATTACACTTTTAACCATTTTTAATCATCTGATTGACTAAGGGAAAGACAAATTCGCAGTAAGCCTATGTGTTGTAAATTCTATATTAAAACCAAAGAAAATTGTACCTCGCATGTGATTAATGTAGATCGCTGATGTTTTCATGAATAGACAATCACTTTTATAGATGCAAGTCCGTCATTAAAAATGTAAAGTATTCCAGACTAAAACTATGCGTAGATAGTTAAAGGAGAGTTTTGACGATTGAATATTCATTCTGGGTCAGGATTTTCCTTTTCTTCTATTTCTATACTATGCAATGTATTGGGTAGATTAGAGTTGCTATTGTACAATTATGTACAGTTGTGTATTGTACATGTTTAGACAACATAAAATGTGATATAATTTAAACGACTAGCTTCACCACTACAGACAAACCACTGAATCAAACGGGTTATTTGCTACAGGGGGTCGAAATGGTGCCCAGACTTTGTTACACTGGAGAAAATGTAATTGCTGTGAATTTAAATGATAATTGAATAATACCTGTAACACATTTTGGCAGAAATAAATCTTTCAAATGTGATATTTTTTTTTTTTACATGTTATTATTTTATCTTGTTCATTGGACATTTTGAGTAGTTTTGTTCCTTTAATCCGTTCCTGAATATTTAATTGAGCCCGTAAATACCTCAGAATTAATGCCCGAAATCAAAATGTTTTTTTCATATACCACATGATTAACACTTTCTGGGATCAAACAGCCTAGGGAAGCAGCTGTCTTCTGCTGCATTTAGATAGGCAGCCATATTCCATTTTAATCAATCAGATCAGCTGAAAAAGAGCTGTTGTGAAAATATCTATTTCGTTAAAAGACCAACTAGTGGAAAGAAGATCCGAATTGGGCTGCCTATGTAAACGCTGCCTTTAACATGTGTCTTACATGCCTCGTTAGAAGTGCCCGGAGCCAGTTCATGTTGGGTATGCCAAATAAAAACGTGACTCACATTCACTTTTTTTCTTCACATTTTCAACAGTACATTTATATTTTCCAAATGGACTATACATTTGGGTGAGTTTTTTTTCTCGCCTGAGTAGCCTCCTTTCATTGCCAAAAATAAAATGAAACCATCTAGTGTTCAGCGAAAGAACAACACAATGTCAAATACAGGTAGCCTAGTAAAATAATTAACATCCAATCACATTAACCGTTACTCTCGCGGGATATCCACCAAACGTATGTATGTAACCAAACGTAGCTGTTGCTCATGTTGGTATCTGTACTGGTTGCGCAAAGGCCATGACAGGGAGACAGTGGAGTGGTAACGCGCGTCCAAGCAGTTGCTCCCGACACTTGGGTACACTGCAGCATCCACCGAGAGGCTCTTGCTGCCAAGGGAACGTTTTGGACATTACAGTGAAAATTGTTAACTTTGTTAAAGCAAGGCCCCTGACCTATCGTGTATTTTCTGCACTATGCAATGATATGGGCAGCGACCATGTAACGCTTTTACAACATACAGAAAAGTGCGCTGGTTATCAAGGGGCAGAGTATTGACACGTTTTAAAAATTGAGAGACGAGCTGAAAGTTTTCTTTACTGACCATCATTTTCACTTGTCTGACAGCTTTCACGATGATGAGTTTCTCACACGACTGGCCTATCTGGGTGATGTTATTTCTCGCCTGAATGATCTGAATCTAGGATTACAGGGACTCTCTGCAACTGTATTCAACCAAGGCACCTGCAAGTTCCCGGACATTTCTGGGGGGAATGGCCTTAGCCCTCACCCTCCGATCCAACAGGTTCCAGACATGGGATTGAGATCCGGGCTCTTCGCAGGCCATGGCAGAACACTGACATTCCTGTCTTGCAGGAAATGACGCACAGAACGAGCAGTATGGCTGGTGGCATTGTCATGCTGGAAGGTCATGTCAGGATGAGCCTGCAGGAAGGGTACCACATGAGGGATACGAATGTCTTCCCTGTAAGGCACAGCGTTGCGATTCCCTGCAATGACGACAAGCTCAGTCCGATGATGCTGTGACACACCGCCCCAGACCATGATGGACCCTCCACCTCGAAATCGATCCCGCTCCAGAGTACAGGCCTCAGTGTAATGCTCATTCCTTCGACGATAAACGCAAATCCGACCATCACCCCTGGTGAGACAAAACCGTGAATCGTCAGTGAAGAGCACTTTTTGCCAGTGCTGTCTGGTCCAGCGACGGTGGGTTTGTGCCCATAGGCAACGTTGTTGCCGGTGATGTCTGGTGAGGACCTGCCTTACAACAGGCCTACAAGCCCTCAGTCCATCCTCTCTCAGCCTATTGCGGACAGTCTGAGCACTGATGGAGGGATTGTGCATTCCTGGTGTAACTCGGGCAGTTGTTGTTACCATCCTGTACCTGTCCCGCAGGTGTGATGTTCGGATGTACCAATCCTGTGCAGGTGTTGTTACACGTGGTCTGCCACTGCAAGGACGATCAGCTGTCCATCTTGTCTCCCTGTACCGCTGTCTTAGGCGTCTCACAGTACGGACATTGCAATTTATTGCCGTGGCCACATCTGCAGTCCTCATGCCTCGTTGTAGCATGCCCAAGACACGTTCACGCAGATGAGCAGGGTCCCTGGGCATCTTTATTTTGGTGTTTTTCAGAGTCAGTAGAAAGGCCTCTTTAGTGTCCTAAGTTTTCATAACTGTGACCTTAATTGCCTACTGTCTGTAAGCTGTTAGTGTCTTAACGACCGTTCCACAGGTGCATGTTCATTAATTTTTTATGATTCATTGAACAAGCATGGGAAACAGTGTTTAAACCCTTTACAATGAATATCTGTGAAGTTATTTCCGATTTTTACGAATTATCTTTGAAAGACAGGGTCCTGAAAAAGGGACATTTCTTTTTTGCTGAATTTAGATGACAGATGACACTAAAGCAAAAAAGCAAGTTGTAAATAAATAATTATAACAGTCATTGGAGCCTGGGACCTGATAAACTACATCCAACGAGTCAAAGAACAGAGGCCGAGGGATACACTAGCTAGAACCAAAGATCTTTATAACTAACCCAAGATAGACCACAGGCTGTCATTTCCAATGGGAACAAATGAGTCACAGTGGGCAGAACAAGCAAGGAGGGGGGCAGAGTCAAGCACGAGCTAGCAAGATTCTATTGGTGTGTTTTAGCATGAATTTGCATATTTCCATTAGGAAAATGCCTCCTGTGTTAAGTGGGCGTGTGCGATAGCTCAATTTGCCCTTGTACTTCTTCTAAACAATGCAATTTTTGGAAACTTGGAAAAGGGTAAAGTCTACAAAAGGTAGTCCACTCTGTTCATAACAGATTCTAGCTTTGGGAACAGAAAACTGTATTGAGATCAAATCTTTCATCGATGAGAACATTTGGAGAATGTTGGCCAAAATCCATCTTGTTCCATCTTCTCCCACTGCCAGCCACTGGGCTTCCTCTCACCAGCATATGTGGTAGTGAGTGGAAACGCCAAGCGGATGCTTCACATTTATACATTTGGTGAAATGTCCGTCTCATTGTTTTATCTGTGCTAGAACCTTTCCATTGCAGATCAAGTAGGACAAAGTGCATGGCCAATTTTGTTTCGCCCATGTTGTACATCAGGTTCTACTGTAGGTGACAGGGTGACATGTTGTGTGGACTAAAACAGCATAAAACCGGGTGCATCACAAAGCATAATCAAATTCATTAGCCAGTTACAGTCATTTTGAAACATTGAGAAATAGTTTGGTAAAACCTTTTTTTGTCAAATTAACCAGTTATCTACCTTTGATAAGCAGCTGGCTAGCTACCTATAGCTAATTGGTACCTTGTTAGCCAATTAGCTCCCATCCCAATTTCAAGTCTTTCTAAGCTAATATCTGACTAACTCTGAAAAAGTTATTTCCGAATGAAAGTTTACTGACTAGCGCATCATGCTTTGTGACATTCTGTTAGCTAGCTATACCCAATAAGATCATGTTTTCACTTTGCATCTGCGTGCTTGTTGCGTTCTCCCTGGTTTCCACAAGTTATCACAGCCACAAAGTCAACATTGGCTATATCATTCATGAAAAGAAAAATGCATTTAAGGTTGGGCATAAGGTTGGCAGTGTGGTTAATTTTAGGGTGAAGGTAAGGTTCAAAATCAAATTTTAAGAAGATAAATTGTAGAAATAGGCAGATTTGATGCATTTCTAGCTGTGGTAACTAGTGATGACCATTCACCCAATGCTGCTTGTTCTAAATAGTATAATCTGTTCAAAACAGTGTGCAGCAGTGTTCACTCAGTTTCTGACATGCAAAAGCGAAGTAGGTGTATTTATGCTGTTGTTCAAATGCAAAGATAATTTTCCTTTACTGACATGCTACAGCGGGGAAATGACAACACACAATTAGAATTCACTAGAATTATGAACAACACTAAACACTCCCACAAATAATAAGCAGGGGGAATTCCCAAAGGAGAATGTAAAACTCTGAGGACTTTATTAACTCATTATGTTCTACTTTAGATTGGGGTCGAGGGGATCTGACATCAGTTGAGCGCCATAGGAGGCCATAGCTGGCTAGGACCCCTAACCTCCAAAGGGCCCTGAGCGTCTCAATATCATTCCAACAGCCTGGTAGCCAATGGGCAGAGGCCATGATAATTTTACCCCAATACTCTCACTCTGTCCAAATGCCTGCAATTAACATGTTGGCCTATTATTGTATTTTATTGTAATATTATTGTTAAAACTTCCAAGTTTGTTTCTCTTAGCTGTATTTTTCCTCTAAATGTGTATTAATTATCCTATTTTAATTCAGCTCTCCATAATCCATCAGTTTAAATGATATTGATCCAGATTTTGAGTGGAATATTTTGGTGATAAAAATAAAAAATCATTACAAATCATATCTGCATAGGCAATTGACTGTGAACCTTTGAATGTGGCCTTTGATGCAATGTCATCAAACTTGATTTGTATGTGCATATGCAATTATTTTTTCCAAAGGTATTACTAACGATGTTTCTAGAAATGGTGAAAATGAAATAGTTAGGCTACCATAATCATAATCATCATAATTACTTTCTATATTTGAATCGGCACAATAAAGCTCAATTAAGAACTTCAGCATTAGCGCCTATTCAGTAAACAGCTGTCCACCTGTCCCCTCCTTTCTGGGACAAGACCATGGTGCCTGTTTATATCGAGGCACCCTCACCAAATATGGGGCTACATGGGAAGAATTAAGGACAGTGCTGCTGAACCACAGCCCAAATGGGCTGTATGTCACAGTCAGGGTGTGTAATTCCCTGCAGACAAATAAATCATGCAGTTGTTAGGGTGTCCAATCAAAACGCATCTTTTGACCAATGACTAAAATAATATATTAATTGTGTATATAATCCTCAAAGAAAACCAATAGTCCAAACCTCGTGTTTCCATCATAATCAGTTCAGAAGTGAGTGGAGTTTTTACTAGGGCTGGGAAGATACCAGTATCGCGATACTCATTAGTATCGTGACAAGGAAACAAAACATAAAGCAGATTTAACTTTTAGGAAAACAGCCTTAATGTTGGAAACAAACATCATTATGTTGTCATCCAGAATCACATTTATTTATTTGCAAGCTATAGCACACAATAGTTTACATACAGCAGGTTTTTAAAGGACCAAAGAGTCTGCTTCATGTTTTCATTTTTGCCATGGGAAAAATATTGTGATACTGGTATTGTCACAGCCATAGTTTTTACCCTTGTAGGATGACCAGAATTAGAGTGACTAAATCAATTGAGGCCAGAGAAGAAAGGTGGTCACAAATCAGGAAAATTACATCTCGTCAGCTAGGCTGGATGCTGTGTAATAATTAAAGCTACTGGCTACCTGACAAACTCGCTACAGTTGAACTGGTCATCTTCTTGAATCCGCCGGACATAAAACAATATAGAGGTAAGATTGATATTGATTTTGAGACATGACATGTAGTATTTTTATATTTGATTTATTTTCATATTATTTGAAATTCCTCACAAATTCCATTGTGAAATGACGACGGCGCACTGAGCGTATAGGCAGTGGTGTAAAGTACTTAAGTAAAAATACTTATTAATTAATTAATTAAGTATTACTTAAGTAGTTTTTTGGGGTATCTGTACTTTACTTTACTTTTACTCAAGTATGACAATTGGGTACTTTTCCCCCTACTGTTTATAGGCCTACCAAGCTTTTCATTTTCAAAGCCTTTTACATTTATTCAGCTTGTGTCATATTAATTTTGCATTTTGCGATCCGCGGAAACAACTTTGAAGACAACGACCACAAAATGTAAAATCCTCAAAAGTTGTTATGAAAACCTGCACCGCTATGTCAATATACTGTAGCTCAGTCTTATTATTGAATGTATTAGGTTACGAAATCTGACTTTTTGGATATAATGCTAATGCAAGGTGACCGGAAACATGACCAAATACAAACAGTGTAGCTATTCCCTCCGCAAGGCAATCAAACAAGCTAAGCGTCAGTATAAAGACAAAGTAGAGTCGCAATTCAACGGCTCAGACACGAGAGGTATGTGGCAGGGTCTACAGTCAATCACGGACTATAAAAGGAAAACCAGTCTCGTCGCAGACCAGGATGTCTTGCTCCCAGACAGACTAAACAACTTCTTTGCTCGCTTTGAGGACAATACAGTGCCACTGACACGGCCCGCTACCAAAACCTGCGGGCTCTCCTTCACTGCAGCCAACGTGAGTAAAACACTTAAACGTGTCAACCCTCGCAAGGCTGCCGGCCCAGACGGCATCACCAGCCGCGTCCTCAGGGCATGCACAGACATATTAAATCAATCCTTATCCCAGTCTGCTGTTCCCACATGCTTCAAGAGGGCCACCATTGTTCCTGTTCCCAAGAAATCTAAGGTAACTGAGCTAAATGACTACCGCCCCGTAGCACTCACTTCCGTCATCATGAAGTGCTTTGAGAGACTAGTCAAGGACCATATCACCTCCACCCTACCTGACACCATAGACCCACTCCAATTTGCTTACCGCCCCAATAGGTCCACAGACGACGCAATTGCAATCACACTGCACACTGCACACTGCCCTAACCCATCTGGACAAGAGGAATATCTATATGAGAATGCTGTTCATCGACTACAGCTCAGCATTTAACACCATAGTACCCTCCAAACTCGTCATTAAGCTCGAGACCCTGGGCCCTGGACTTCCTGACGGGCCGCCCCCCAGGTGGTGAGGGTAGGTAACAACATCTCCACCCCGCTGATCCTCAACACTGGGGCCCCACAAGGGTGCGTTCTCAGCCCTCTCCTGTACTGCCTGTTCACCCACAACTGCGTGGCCATGCACGCCTCCAACTCAATCATCAAGTTTGCAGATGACACTACAGTGGTAACTTGATTACCAACAACGACGAGACGGCCCACAGGGAGGAGGTGAGGGCCCTCGGAGTGTGGTGTCAGGAAAATAACCTCACACTCAACATCAACAAAACAAAGGAGATGATCGTGGACTTCAGGAAACAGCAGAGGGAGCACCCCCCTATCCACATCGACGGGACAGTAGTGGAGAGGGTAGAAAGTTTTAAGTACCTCGGCGTACACATCACGGACAAACTGAAATGGTTCACCCACACAGACAGCGTGGTGAAGAAGGTGCAGCAGCGCCTCTTCAAACTCAGGAGGCTGAATGAATTTGGCTTGTCACCAAAAACACTGACAAACTTTTACAGATGCACAATCGAGAGCATCCTGTCGGGTTGTATCACCGCCTGGTATGGCAACTGCTCCACCCATAACCGTAAGGCTCTCCAGAGGGTAGTGAGGTCTGCACAACGCATCACCGGGGGCAAACTACCTGCCCTCCAGGACACCTACGCCACTCGATGTCACAGGAAGGCCAAAAAGATCATCAAGGACAACAACCACCCGAGCCACTGCCTGTTCACCCCGCTATCATCCAGAAGGCGAGGTCAGTACAGGTGCATCAAAGCAGGGACCGAGAGACTGAAAAACAGCTTCTATCTCAAGGCCATCAGACTGTTAAACAGCCATCACTAACATTGAGTGGCTGCTGCCAACATACTGACTCAACTCCAGCCACTTTAATAATGGAAAAATTGATGTAATAAATGTATCACTAGCCACTTTAAACAATGGCACTTCATATAATGTTTACATACCCTACATTACTCATCTCATATGTACATACTGTACTCTATACCATCTACTGCATCTTGCCGTTCTATACCATCACTCGTTCATATATTTTTTTATGTACATATTCTTATTCATTCCTTTACACTTGTGTGTATAAGGTAGTTGTTGTGAAATTGTTAGGTTAGATTACTCGTTGGATATTACTGCATTGTTGGAACTAGAAGCACAAGCATTTCGCTACACTCGCATTAACATCTGCTAACCATGTGTATGTGACWAATAACATTTGATTTGATTTGATTTAATGATATGGTAAAGACCCCACTGAACAATTCATAATGTAAATAATCATATTTGGCCTTGTAAAATGTATTTTATAACATAAGGAAGTTCAATTTCCATCGCCAAAGCGCCTTTTCACCCAGTCTGGGCAGAGTAGATGGACACCCTAAAGTAAATACAAAGGAAGTTGTGATACTGTGTAAGGTGTGCTCAGTTCATAACTTACTGTTTTAAATATTGCTTGAATAATCTTAATATTTTTCTCTCTTTCAAAAAAACCCGACTTCTTACAGTGTGTGTAGTTCCCTTCACCTACAATGAGAATCGAGGTGAATCCCTTTGCCGATGAGAGACACATCCAGCTCTTCCTGGATGGAGAGGAGCTACTAACTGATGAGCTGAAGGGCATCTCCATGGGATTTTTTCAAGATTGATCATTAGCAAGATTTCAGTCATTCAAGCTTCATCAGAACCAGCTGGACGGTAGTGCCGAAGACAGTAGTAAGTCTAGTGCTGGACTTGGGCAGGAACTCACCGGAGCTGAGTACTGGCACCTCCATTTTTTTTTACAGCTTTAGTTCCTGCACCTCTTATAGAATCCTCCAAAGTATTGTGGAGTTCTTGCACCTAAATATAAACATTACCTGCACACAAAATTATTACCGGCACCTATTTCAGTCCAAGTCAAGCACTGAGTAAGTCTTCATAAGCCTGGTGGCCTATAGAAGGAGTGAGCTGCTGTGTGTTTGGTGCTGATACTGTATAGGTTTAGATGGGGGATGGAGAGGTTTGGACACTTGAATGAATGGGAAACTACCTTGGTGCTCTAGGAGTACTTATAGTAATTTACTTGAATTTCCTCCCGGAAAAGGGCTAGCAGTGTAAATGGGAAATCAACAAAAGTACATTGTTTTCATTTCTGTCCCACCACGTAACTCAGTGTTTAATTCAGAGAATCAGAGTGTTTCATTCAGAGATTCAGAGTGTTTCATTCAGAGATTCAGAATGTTAAATTTAGAGATTCAGAGTGTTTAAAAGTCACATGTACAGGGTTGCAGGTGTGATTGCAGGGCACAGTGGAAATCTTACATGCTGACTACACTGCTTGCGTTACGTGCGCAGCTTTGCGAAATACATTTACACATACATGTTATTCAATCATTTCATCCAAACTTTCTTCCATTTTTGACGCTTGACGCGGTGGAAGTCCCGCCTCTCCAATCTCCTCATTGGTTTTTAGGAGAATATATCCATGGGGGTGATTGAAAGATGAAATGAGGTCCACACTCCAGTCCAGTTGGTGGTGGTAATACACCTTACAGTTGGTTGCCAACCACCATATAACGTCCACATAAGAAGAAGAAGAATGAATTACTAGAAACTAACTAGGTTTCCCCTTTTATCTGTGGAATAATTGACGGAGTAGAGAACACACGATTTTGTGTGACTCAAAATTGATTAAAATTCTACAACGATCCAGAATAAAGGACCTTGTGGATTTCAGGTAAAATAACAACCCAATGTTTATATCCCAGGACAAATTACAGTAGCTAGCAACAGCAAGGTAGCCAGCTAAATGGCCACGAATGTGTCATGTGTTTCCACCTGTCCCCAAATGAATATAGTCAGAGTTCTTTAAAAAAAAAAAAATTCAACCTGCGTATTCTGATCGCGTCTGGTGGGATGGACAAAATCAACAAGCATGCGGACGCACGCACATGCAGTCAGCATGTTAGACTTGAAGCTCCAACATGCAGGACTAAGTGAAGTAAAATAATGAAAGGGCGCTCGGGGACAGGACACATTTGTTCAGCGTCCTGAGGTTGAAGAGTCGCTGTCGTGCCTTCTTCACTACAGTGTCCGTGTGGTTAGACCATTTCAGCTTCTCTGAGATGTGTACGCTGAGGAATTTGAAGTTATTGACTGTCTCCACGGCGGCCATGTTGATGAGGATGGGGGCGTGTCCAGCCTCGTTCCTCCTGAAATCCACAATCAGCTGCACTGTTTTGCTAACATTGAGGGAGAGGTTGTTTACCTGGCACCATGCTGTCAGTGCCTACCTCCTCCCTGTAGGCTGTCTCGTCGTTGTTGGTAATCAGGCCTACTACTGTTGTGTTGTCAGCAAACTTCATGATGGAGTTGGAACTGTGTGGGGCCATGCATTTGTGTGTATACAGGGAGTACAGGAGGGGACTGAGGATGCACCCTTGTTGGGCCCCTGTGTTGAGAATCAGTGTCGAGGAGGTAATGTTGCCTACCTTCACCATCTGGGGGCGGCCCCTCAGGAAGTCCAGGACCCAGTTGCAAAGGGAGGAGTTCAGACGCAGGGCCGTGAGCTTTGTAACGAGCTTATAGGGCACTATGGTATTGAAGGCTGAGCTGTTGTCGATGAACAGCATCCTCACATATGCATTATTTTTGTCCAGGTGGGTAAGTGCAGTGTGCAGTGCAATGGCGACTGGGTAGTCCGTGGATCTGTTAGGGCGAGTATATTTTAGCAATTACATTTACTTTTGATACTTAAGCATATTTAAAACCAAATACTTTTAGACTTTTTTACTCAAGTAGTATTTTACTGGGTGACTTTCACTTTTACTTGAGTCATTTTCTATTAAGGTATCTTTACTTTTACTCAAGTATGACAATTGGGTACTTTTTCCACCACTGCGTATAGGCCTACCAAGCTTTTTATTTTCAAATCCTTTTACATTTATTCCGCTTGCGTCATGATCGTTTTGTATATTGCGATCCGCGGAAACAACTTTGAAGACAACGACAAAATGTGAAATCCTCAAAAGTTATGAGAAACATATCTTGCTGTTCATCTGCTGTTGCTGAAGAATGTGGATGTGTGAATGCCAAGAGGTCTGTCAACACCTGCCCTTTCATTGATGCTAGTTTAGTATGAAGATGGTATTTATTATACTGAAATGATAGATATAGAAGAAAAACAGGAACACGCTCACTTGGCACAGATGTCAATTCAACGTCTACTCCACATTGGTTCAACGTAATTTCTTTGAAATTACATCAAATCAACGTTGATCCAACCAGTGTGTGCCCAATGGGACACTGATGCAATAACTTGGCTATAGATAATTACCTTAGTAGTAAAGAAAGAGAGATTTTTGAGCTTAACAAAATACGTTTAACTATATGAATAAATAAAACGGAAATTGAAATGTCTTCAAACATAATTCAGTATTCGCTTATGAATATGAATATTAGAGATCACATTTTGGAGAAATATCCTATTCTCCGAGGTCTTGATAGGTCACCTGGCTGTAGTTTATCACCCTGTGTACTAACAGGCCTCCCACTGAAACCAGCACAACTGAAACCAGCACAACTGAAACCAGCACAACTGAAAACCAACAAAACAATTTATTACACACTCCCCGTGAAAGACAGGGGCAAGCATGGACATAAGGGGAACAAAACCACTGACCACCCCTCCCTTTGCTCCGCCGCATCCTCATGCACGCCTATAGCGACACAGCGACATTGTGGAGGTGCGTGACCTTGGGGTCACCGGAGGTTAAGAGAGGTTAGCATTCATGGCCAGTTAATTGAATGGGTCCATTCAGGGAGCATGTGGCTCTGCAGGGGCCTCGCTGAGTCTCCATGGGGCTAAGTTGGCTCTGCTAATAGAGAAGGTCATAAGAAAGTCATGCCATGAGTCTCTCCGTCCGATCTCAATTCCACCACACACATGCAGGCATACACACGCACACACAGACACACATGCACACACACATGCACATGGACCCATCAACCACTCTTGCTATGTTTGACACTTTTTTGGAAGCACTGCTGAAATTGAGAGCTGGCTGGAATTATGAGAACCGTGGAATTCCATTGAATTATGACAGTACAATTAATTACATTTTTTCCCCCTCATTCAAAGCTTAGGCGGCAGCCAGTTGGGTTAACAACCTATTAAAAGTCACAACAGGAGAGCCCTAAACGGAATGGAGGTCACTAGAGCATTGTATAAGCCCACTGCACTGTAGTGCATTAAAATCAGATGACTCTTACATGTACACTCAACTTGGCTATTGATTAATGGAATCCACCTCCCCTTAACTGAGGTGGCTGGAATTACATAGACGTTTGTGAGGCATAATCAATGAAGGGCTATGGAGTTCTATAGTTGGAGGGAATCTGAATTCTGGGAGATGTAAATGAATGAATGGTACTGTGAAAAGTGAAGAATTCTGTGGATATCTCAAAATGTGAACATTCTGTGAAATGATTGAGTGTGTGCATCATCAGCAAAGCAAATGATGGTGGTGTAGTAAACTATGTAGAAAATATGGGAAAGCAGTGGTGCGTTGGTTCCTACTAATTCCATAGCTAACGTTTAAACATGAAATGTTCACTATCTGTCCTGGTCCTGTGAGCTAACTGAGACAGAATGTGACACCACTCCCTATCCTCCTACCCCCATGCCAACACTAGTTCAGTCTCATCAGTAGAAGAAGAAAAGAAAAGCGATAATGAATGAAAAAGACGATACAACCGAGAGATGAGAATGAGAATAAAGATGGGGGGCGTGCCTTAATTAACCAGTGACTAATCTCAACCAAATGAATAACCGGGTCATGGCTGTGAGGAAAAGGGTGGAAGAAAACAAGGGAGAGAGAATAAAAAAGGAGAGAGAGGAATGCAACGTAATGGCACCCAAGTCCCTCCGATGGGAATTTAGTCCCTTTCCTTTCCCCATAACCCCTCCCAACCTCTTCTATTCTCCTCTGTGCTCCGATCACAAACAGTCTTTGTGGCTCCCAAACCTTTATCGGATGCCAATTTGCATGAAGGCAACAAGCAGCCACACTGTTTTGTGTGATAGGACAGCAGCTGCACCTCCCCTCACAGAACACACTGCATGTCCTCTTGTTTTAAGACCCCTCGAATGCATTCACACACACACACACACACACCAAATACACACACTTGAACTAGCGCACATGCACACATGATTCTGCTTGTTTTACAATTCTCTGAACATACGCATGTACACGCATACAAACACACATAGACACACACATACACATCCGGTCATTGCTCGTGACCCTTCAAAAACGTTCACATACACAGCTTACACACACAAATTCGATCGTGGCGCACATACACCCGGCTCCCTTTTGAGTGTAATTAAAACAGGAGATGCCTACACAATACTCTTTTGTCTTAGGGGAGAGCAGAGGGAGGTGGAGCCAGGGCCGCTGCATATTAATTAGGAGACTGTAGTGTAAGAGGGAAYCAGGCGTATTAAACAGATGACATACTGGGACAAATATGGCACTACTTTCTCTCTGTTCTCCCACRGTGGCGCAGGGATACAGCATGCGCAGAGCGACTTCMWGCCATGGCATGCAGCCARCAGTTGGAAATTAGCAGCAGGCACTGTGAGAATTAATTAGCAGCACGAACAATGAATGCATGGAGCTGTGCTCAAGCCCCTGTGCTGGAAGTAGAGAGGTGTGAGTCGATTCAATATTTGAGCACTAGGTGGAATCATTGAGGCGTGGGAGGTGGGAATCTGATTCACTTTGGTGGTCTGACTGGCATCATCCTCGCTGTGTTATTGTAATTGAATGCATAAATTGATGTAGAATAATTCGAAAGATATATTTGTGATAATGAAAAACTTTAAATGATTCCAAGTTGGCAGCCATTCAATATTTAGTCTGTGTTTGCTTCTCATTAGCAGAGCATTGAGAATTCTTAGACAAAATTAATCTAACAAAAATTACACATTGAATTGATTATAACCCTGTGTTAGCAAATTACCCCCTTGAAATATATGAATCTCTTTGATGACGAAAAACATTATTTCAGATGTTCATTCCAGTCTCACCACATCTGTCTGGCCATTTGCAACACAGAGAGTGTTCTGACTGGGCCCCCCCCCCCCCCCCCCCCCCCCCCCCCCCAATTCAGGACTTTTAAATGAAACCAATTCAGCTTTAATAAATCACTAGGCGGCAGTGAACAGTTGACAGCCATACAGTGGTGCATACCTCCAAGTTCCTGAGCTTTTATTCCTAAGGGCCACCCAGCACAACCAGCTCTTGTGGGCGATCTGATCTCAAAGGCTTTCTCTTTGGACTCTATTTCTTTCTCTGTATCTTTCTCCCTCCATTTCTCTGTATTGCCCCTCGCTATCTCTGTGCCTCTCTATTTTCTTGTTCAATCTGGTTTTATTTAGTCCAACCCTGTCAATCTCTCTCTTCTCTCCCAGTCTCCTATTCTATCCATCTCACTCCACTATCACTGTCTCCCTCCATCTTTCTCATTTTCTTTGTCCGTCTGCATATTTATCGCTCTCATGCTCACCCTCTCTTCCTCCCTCCCTCTACCCATCTTTCTCTCTTTCCCACTCTCTCTGTCTTCCACTGGCCGTCCTTCTCTGCCACTTCCTCTGTGGCATTTACAGCCCTGTGTTTGAATCTCCGCTCCTGGCACCTAGTTCTAAGCGGCCGGCTCTGCATGGGAGGAGGAGACTGTGTGTGAGCAAACGGGTGCCCACTCCTGCCCTGCCGCCCACATGGCCCTTTATTCCCCCTCAATGGGCTCCATTAACGCCGGGCCTTTGCCTCTGGAGGGGATGTCAGGCTTCCCGACATGGCACACAAGAGATGGCCATTAGAGCAGGAAGCCGGGGGCAGGGGCATGGGAGAGGTGCCAGGGCGAGGGGGCAAGCGGGTAGAGGCAACGTTTGTGTAGAACTCACACAGAAAAGGACACATCACCCAGTCACACAAATACTTGTGCACACGCACGCACACATACACACACACATATTCGCTCACAAAATGTGGGAACACACACCAATCCGAAGAGGACTGGCAAGCCCGAGCCTTGTGCCGCTCTCCTTTTTCCCAAGCTTGCCACCAATGAACATTGCTGTGTCGATCCTCCATGGACAACCTCTCAATTTCTACTGTCTTTACGAAAGTTAAAACTCAAGACACCATAATCAGAAAAAGTTTACGAGAAGTGTATATGTTATTTAACAAAGATATTGTAGAATGAACATCAGAGACCCAGATTATGGATATGGGGTAGCAGTGGTACACTACTCTGAGGCAGATTACAACTGACACTGCGTATGGTGGTGACGCCTGCCTGGGTGTGAAAGGAGTCAGGTCGGCTTCTCAAGACCTGAGAAGGCTCCACAGGACAGAAAGGGGAGGGTCTACACCACAGGGGTGCGTTGTGAGAGCAGGTGGGGTGGTGGTTTGTGAGGGTGTATGTGTTCGTACGTGTATGTAAGGGAGTGTGTGGAGGGGGTTCGTGGGGATGGACAACATTCAGTGATCTAATGACGGCCCAACTTCTGAGCGTTGTCGAACAGAGCGGCTCCCTTTGCACAGGACCAATTAACTCCCAGGGTGGGGACAGTTGATGGACAAGTCTATTATTAGCATCCGAGGAGCGCTGCCATGACTCAAAGAAATCAAAGAAGAAAAGTCCTGAAGGAAATGGCAAATGCAAAGTGAATGAGCGTGATATGGTTCATTGGCTCAATTGTGCCTACGTCGCTTTCTTCTCCTGTCCTCCTATGAGCARAAATACACCACAACTSTGCAAATGATGTAATTTGTGGCTATGTGGAGCAGTAGGATCCTCTGGAATATTCAATTATGTCTCTGTGGAAAAAAATTGTCTTCATTCAAATAAATAAATCAAAGCTGTTAGTCCTACCTATCTTTGTCTTCAAGACCAGATTGCTTACACATTGATTGGGCTCTATTTCAAACGTATTTGCATATTTCAAAGAATCTAAAGCACATCATTATGGAAGCCAGGCATATGCTATCTAGTTGATGTTCCTGAATGCAACAATAAATTATAATTTTCTTTTTTAGACAGTTGTGCATGTTTCAGGAAAGTCTCAAATTGGTTTATATACGTAAACGAAAACGGAGTTAAAATAACTAGCTCCAGAGAAAGAAAACATTAATAGGTATACTATACAGACAACCATAAAGCAATGTTTCAAAAATGATCAAACACTAACACAAAACTATCATGACATAGTGGATTATGCAGTGACAGAGTAAATCTTACATGAACAATGGTCTTAACATTCAAGCCTATATCGAATGGTGTAATTCTGGAATCTAACTTTATGTTGTACTCATATTCACCAGTAAATGGCCTTAGCAACTTCTAAATAATCAATTCATTTCTTTGTTTTTAATCGCAACTTATTCTTAATGTCAGGACAGTGGATGCATACCTATGCAACGATTAAAAAGTTTGACACCAAATGTAAATTTGTAGCCTACTAACCAAATAGCCTACTGAAATATTATGGTATTATATTTAAACCATTCAATTCAGAATCTCCCAACAATAAACATCAGAAACCTACCAGACACAAATACTTCTTAAAACAATAGTCAATGTGTCAGTTAATACCGCACGGCAAGCAGTATCAGAGCACCAAGTCTAGGTCCAAGAGGCTTAACAGCTTCTAAACAGCTTCTACCCCAAAGCCATAAGACTCCTGAACATCTAGTCAAATGGCTACCCAGCCTATTTGCATTGCCCCCCCTCTCCCCCTCTTTACACCACTGCTACTCTCTGTTGTCATCTATGCATAGTCACTTTAATAACTCTACCTACATGTACATACCGCACATTGACTCTGTATCCAGTACCTCCCCTCGCTATTGTTATTTTACTGCTGCTCTTTAATTACTTGTTACTTTTATCTCTTATTCTTATCCGTATTTTTTTTTTTAACTGCTTTGTTGGTTCCGGGCTCGTAAGTAAACATTTCACTGTAGGGTCTATACCTGTTGTATTCGGCGCATGTGACTAATACAATTGTATTTGATTAATAGCCTAACCCTTAACATGCACCTTGATCCCAATAATGAGTAAGCCAACACTGCTAATACGTTGTGATTGACTAACACTCATTAATTCGTTCAGTCATTCCTTCACTTACTTATTCATACACAAAATGTATTGGGTGCTTCAACCTTTGACTGTGAAAGACTAAATTGATTTAAAACCCCAAGGTGATGTCTCCAATAAACTAGTCTTTAAATAACGTATAAAATCGAAAATAGTTTTGAAAACGTCAATCGCCCGACAAACACTATAAAAAAATACTGATTGGAGTTTTGAGCTCAGAGTTAAACGAGGAATAGTCTAACGCATCCTACAAGCTAAATGGAATGATTTGAGACCATCTCGGAAATATGACAGTAAGGCCTACTTGCTAAGGAGAAAAGAGATGTATGGTTTTCTGTCATTTACGGGAATGGAGGAGGCATAAAATAGGCTAATCTTTCGGCATGTTGCAATTCAAGACTCCAATCCACTTCCCCGCTCCCAGCTGCCAGTTTGCTCTTCCACTTATGCAGCTATTCATGAGAAAGGGATGTGAAACAACAAAATGCCAATGGCAGCTGTTTGTTTACGCTTTCCCACGACTCCATGCCAATTAGCCATCGTCATTCCGTCAGCCGCTTGTCTTCCCTCATTAGACACCCCTCAACAGACAAGTGAGGCCCTGGAAAGGCGGGCCCACGCAGGGATAGGAAGCATGCGGACGCCTTTACTCGTCCGTTTCACTCTCCTGAATCCACAGCCTCGATGTCTAGGTGTACTTGGTACAAAGAACCAGACTGCATCACCGATAATTCCAAATGTGCATGCATAATGACGCACGTTCGCTATTTCTGGATACCTTTCATTGTGAAGCACTTATCCTATATCAGGTGTAGGCCTAATTTATAAAGATCTTCAGATAAATAGGGTTTGAAACATTTTCTCCTTTTGTCACCCAAGGTGTTGGATTACAGGTTTCATAAATAACAGCAGAGCACCTCTAGGCCCACTAGTTAAATTCACAAGATGAATGAATACTACTGATTGGTGTTTGTCTGCAGCACTGGCATGCATTCACAACACTGTTCAGTGGCTTGGGGAAAAGGGAAAGTTCAAAAAGTTTGATTATGCTTATGCTACATATTTTGACCAATGAACTTTAGTCCTATGAACTCCCTGAAATAAATACATTATTCAAATGCATTTAAATGCTATTAGTAGTATTATTATTGTTATTATTATTACTACTACTACTACTACTACTATTCTGTCAAATAAAATATTGTAACAGCAATAAAATATTGCAACAGCAATTACAGAACAACAATGTATAATTCATCAGCATGGAGTTGGGATTCAAAATATGAAACTTGTGTTTGGAAATGTGTTTGGTTTGGTTTAGAATATTGTGTGGTGACTGTGGTCATAGCTTCTGCGGTTGGGTTTGCTCATTACTGAATGGAAATGTTCCCTTTTACACGCAGCAGTGCAGATGAATTGATTCCACTACAGTAACGATGCCAGTCTAGACCTGTGATAGGTTGGCATGGCCATGAATTAGCGCGCGGGCGGCACATGACACAGCGTTCTTTTACGTTTCTCATTTTAATTGAGTCCAAATACGAAGAATTGAACGGCGGGGACCCAAAATGCGCAGGCATAAAGAGACACTTCACTTTGTTCAGCAGAAATATGTGAGGATGAATTCATCAGCTCAGGACCTGGGGTGACGTCATGTATATTTCAGTGTGCAGAAAATACCAAAGAAAGATGTGAATCAGAAGAGTGTTCAGATAATGGGACCATAGTCAAGTGTCAGATAATAAAGTGTGGAATCTGGGTTCTGTTTGTTACGTTTAAAAATATCTTGGATAGACTACAGTACACATTTATTTATATATTTAAGTAGGCTACAACTTTTAAGAGGGAAACACTTTTAAACAGATCTTTCCTTGAAGGGAACACCAAAAACCTATTCTGCAAGAGTTCTCCAGTCCAGTTCCAATTGGTATAATGCCTGTGCCAATAATTGACCATGCATGATCCCTAAGGCATAACTGTCATTATGAGTTTTTGGTGAATTTATAATGGTGGCTGAAAGAAGCCATATGTACATACCTTAATGTGATTGTAGCAATGGTGTCATAATAACACATTTATTACATTTATTAGATTAATAACATAAATGTATGTAATGTACAGTATAGGCTTATCTGGGACTTGTATTATGGCATTGTCATTGAGAATTTATGTTACAGACTTTTATTCACATGCCTTGGGTGAGGGGGGATTCACGTGATAGATGAGTGAGTGACAGAGAAAGAGATGGCGATGTAACCTGTTATGCTACTAAATGTTGTGCTGCTGCCACTTCGATTAGGAATCAACTATAGAAAGGAACTTTATTGTACCCGGACTCTTTATCTTCAAACCCAGGCCCGTCACAGAACTTGATAGATACAAAATTAGGGATTAAGGATAACTAGAAATTACAGATACACGAGTCCCCCTCCTCCCGAAAAAGCAACACATGATGAACAAAGCTGCCTGGCTGATAACTGAGAAAGGCCTATTGGTGCCTTCAAGACAACTCGGAAATGTGGAACCTCCGAGTTGAAATTTGCGTAGAGCTTCTATTGGTTGATTTTGAAACTTTCCCAGTGGTAAAATCAGGGCTCATTTTTCTACAAGGAGTTTTTCATAATCACACACCTGTAGAGAAGGTAAATTATTTTCGGTGTGGCTACCTTTGACACATGCTAGCAACATAATTATCAATGAACCCACCAGGTACAACCCCAAATCCGTAAACACGGACACCCTCATAAATATCATCCTAACCAACTTGCCCTCCAAATACACCTCTGCTGTTTTCAACCAGGATCTCAGCGATCACTGCATCATTGCCTGCATCCGTAATGGGTTTACGGTCAAACGTCCACCCCTCATCACTGTCAAACGCTCCCTAAAACACTTAATCGAGCAGGCCTTTCTAATCGACCTGGTATCCTGGAAGGATATTGACCTCATCCCGTCAGTAGAGGATGCCTGGATATTCTTTAAAAGGGCCTTCCTCACCATCTTAAATAAGCATGCCCATTTACCAAAAATGTAGAACCAGGAACAGATATAGCCCTTGGTTCTCTCCAGACCTGACTGCCCTTGACCAGCACAAAAACATCCTGTGGCATTCTGCATTAGCATCGAATAGTGCCCGTGATATGCAACTTTTCAGGGAAGTTAGGAAACAATATACACAGGCAGTTAGGAAAGCTATGGCTAGCTTTTTCAAGCAGAAATTTGCATCCTGTAGCACAAACTCAAAAAAGTTCTGGGACACTGTAAAGGCCATGGAGAATAAGGGCACCTCCTCCCAGTTGCCCACTGCACTGAGGCTAGGAAACACTGTCACCACTGATAAATCCACTATAATTGAGAATTTCAATAAGCATTTTTCTAAGGCTGGCCATGCTTTCCACCTGGCCACCCCTACCCCGATCAACAGCCCTGCACACCCCACAGCAACTCGCCCAAGCCTCCCCTTTTCTCCTTCACCCAAATCCAGATAGCTGATGTTCTGAAAGAGCTGCAAAATCTGGACCCCTACAAATCAGCCGGGCTAGACAATCTGTACCCTCTCTTTATAAAATCATCTGCCAAAACTGTTGCAACCTCTATTACTAGCTTGTTCAAACTCTATTTCGTATCGTTTGAGATTCCCAAAGATTGGAAAGCTGCAGCGGTCATCCCCCTTTTCAAAGGGGAGACACTCTAGACCTAAACTGCTACAGGCCTATATCTGTCCTACCCTGCCTTTCTAAGGTCTTCGAAAGCCAAGTTAACAAACAGATTACTGACCATTTAGAATCTCACCGTACCTTCTCCGCTATGCAATCTGGTTTCAGAGCTGGTCATCGATGCACCTCAGCCATGCTCAAGGTCCTAAACGATATCATAACCGTCATCGATAAGAGACATTACTGTGCAGCCGTATTCATCGACCTGGCCAAGGCTTTCGACTCTGTCAATCACCACATTCTTATCGTCAGACTCAACAGCCTTAGTTTCTCAAATGATTGCCTCGCCTGGTTCACCAACTACTTCTCTGATGGAGTTCAGTGTGTCAAATCGGAGGGCCTGTTGTACGGACCTCTGGCAGTCTCTATGGGGGTGCCACAGGGTTCAATTCCGACTCTCTCCAACTCTCTGCTCTGTATACATCAATGATGTCGCTCTTGCTGCTGGTGATTCTCTGATCCACCTCTACGCAGATGAACCCATTCTGTATACCTCTGGTCCTTCTTTGGACACTGTGTTAACTAACCTCCAGACGAGCTTCAATGCCATACAACTCTCCTTCCATGGCCTCCAACTGCTCTTAAATGCAAATAAAACTAAATGCATGCTCTTCAACCGATCTCTGCCCGCACCTGCCCGCCCGTCCAGCATCCCTACTCTGGATGGTTCTGACTTAAAATATGTGGACAACTACAAATACCTAGGTGTCTGGTTAGACTGTAAACTCTCCTTCCAGACTCACATTAAGCATCTCCAATCCAAAATTACATCTAGAATCGGCTTCCTATTTCGCAACAAAGCATCCTTCACTCATGCTGCCATACATACCCTCGTAAAACTGACCATCCTACCGATCCTCGACTTCGGCGATGTTATTTACAAAATAGCCTCCAACACTCTACTCAACAAATTGGATGCAGTCTATCACAGTGCCATCCATTTTGTCACCAAAGCCCCATATACTACCCACCACTGCGACCTGTACGCTCTCGTTGGCTGCCCCTCGCTTCATACTCGTCGCCAAATCCCTGGCTCCAGGTCATCTACAAGTCTCTGCTAGGTAAAGCCCTGCCTTATCTCAGCTCACTGGTCACCATAGCAGCACCCACCCGTAGCACGCGCTCCAGCAGGTATATCTCACTGGTCACCCCCAAAGCCAATTCTTCCTTTGGCCGCCTTTCCTTCCAGTTCTCTGCTGCCAATGACTGGAACAAACTGCAAAAATCACTGAAGCTGGATACTCACATCTCCCTCACTAGCTTTAAGCACCAGCTGTCAGAGTAGCTCACAGATCACTGCACCTGTACATAGCCCATCTGTAAAAAGCCCATCCAACTACCTCATCCCTATACTGTATTTATTTATTTATCTTGCTCCTTTGCACCACAGTATCTCTACTTGCACATTCATCTTCTGCACATCTACCATTCCAGTGTTTAATTGCTATATTGTAATTACTTCGCCACCATGGCCTATTTATCCTACCTCATTTGAACATACTGTATATAGACTTTTTCTACTGTATTATTGACTGTATGTTTGTTTATTCCATGTGTAACTCTGTGTTGTTGTATGTGTCGAACTGCTTTGCTTTATCTTGGCCAGGTCCCAGTTTTAAATGAGAACTTGTTCTCAACTAGCCTACCTGGTTAAATAAAGTTGAAATAAAAAAATAAAAAAAATAATGCGCCCGCAAACTGAATCCTATACAGAAAAAAACTAAAGCTTTAAATGGTCACGCAAAATATTAGTAAGCCTTATTTGTGATCAATTGTTGTAATGATTGTTCTCATGGGATGTCATTCATTAAAACTTCTTAGGTATCAAATCCCATTAACGGGATCGATTTGACAAAATCCGGTGAAATGGCAGAGCGCCAAATTCAAATTAAATTACTATAAATATTCAACTTTCATGAAATCACACATGCAATAGACCAAATTAAAGCTACATTTGTTGTTAATCCAGCCAAGGTGTCAGATTTCAAGAAGGCTTTACGGCGAAAGCAAACCATGCGATTATCTGAGGATCGCACCCCACCAAACAAACACATGACATTCATATTTCAACCCGCCAGCCGCGACACGAAACTCAGAAATAACGATATAAATCATGCCTTACCTTTGAAGATCTTCTTTTGTTGGCACTCCAATATGTCCCATAAACATCACAAATGGTCCTTTTGTTTGATTAATTCTGCCGTTATATATCCAAAATGTCCATTTATTTGGCGCGTTTGATCCAGAAAAACACCGGTTCCAACTCGCGCAACATGACTACAAAATATCTAATAAGTTTCATGTAATCGTTGTCCAAACATTTCAAACAACTTTCCTAATACAGGTATTTTTTTACGTAAATAATCAATCAAATTTAAGACGGGATAAACTGCATTCAATAGCGGATAAAAACAATGTGGAGCAAGCTTTCAGGTCACGTGCCTCCAACAAACAGTACACTACACTCAACCCTCGTTCTGAACTGCCCTACTTCTTCATTTCTCAAAGGAAAAACATCAACCAATTTCTAAAGACTGTTGACATCCAGTGGAAGCGATAGGAACTGCAAGCAAGTGCCTTAGAAATCTAGATTCCCCATAGAAAACCTATTGAAAAGAGAGTGACCTCAAAAAAGAAAAATCCTAGATGGTTTGTCCTCGGGTTTCGCCTGCCAAAAATAAGTCTGTTATACTCAAGAGACATCATTCAAACAGTTTTAGAAACTTCAGAGTGTTTCCTATCGGAATCTACTAATAATATGCATATCCTAGCTTCTGGGCCTGAGTAGCAGGCAGTTTACTTTTGGGCATGCTTTTCATCCGGACGTGAAAACACCGCCCCTAGCCTAGAGAGGTTAAGCACTAGCTGACAGTATATTTAAATCAAGTGTTTTCTGAAATATAATTGGCAATTTCTCCATTGTTTACCTTTTTCTCATGGCCTACTCTTGGATGGTATATGGTCTTAGTTTTCGATGCTACATTTAAATCAAATTCAATCTCCAGTGCAGTTTAGTTGCACCAAATTACAAGACATCTCCTAGAAATTGGTAATCACTTCAAAGAACAACCATGTTGCCATGATTGTGACATGCACACTGCTCTCTCTCCTCTCTCTCTCTCTCTCTCTCTCTCTCTCTCTCTCTCTCTCTCTCTCTCTCTCTCTCTCTCTCTCTCTCTTCTCTCTCTTCTCTCTCTCTCTCTCTCTCTCTCTCTCTCTCTCTCTCTCTCTCTACTCCTCACTCACACACACTCTCACTCACCACACACACACACTCTTAACATACACCCTCAGACCTCAGACTCCCTTAATGGGCATTCTATTGGTGAGGCATTAGCTGTAACCTCCCACTGTCTGAAAAGGCCCTCCAGCCAAGCACAGGCCCACAGAACACATGCAGGCCTCAGTCAGGCCTCACCTGGCTAGACAATGCACCTCACCCAGCTCCTCATGTCTGTGTGTGGAGAGGGCCTCTCACATGGGCCACTTATTGAGAGAGAGAATGTGGAGGCCTGGAAGCTAACTCCCAGACTGGCCCATGGCCTGCTCCCACACTCCCTCCCTGGGATGAGGCAGACACACGCACACACTGCACAAGGAGGGGGGGGGGGAACAATAATGTGAGAGAGTGGGCAAGAAGGGGGGTGGCTGGGGGTTGGGTGACGTCTCTTTGAGATCCAGTCTAGGTTGGGGATAAGGCAGGTTGGTTTTGGTAGGCAGCTCACACACACAGTCACAAAAGCAGCTGACTAGACTAGTAGAAATTGTCATGTGTCTGCTACCTTTTTGGTCTGACTCTAATCTACAGCAGCTAGCCAGGCCTGGTTCAGTAGGACCATTCATAGAGAGTGTGGCTCTATTCAGGGTAGACTGGGGTTTGCATGAAGCTGAGTGTATGCAAAGGATATAAAGACTGTTTAAAGGTAGGCTGAATTATGGGGTTGTCATGGATCAACTTATAGATGTGAATTTTTAGCAACTTCTAGCTTTAGACTGAAAACCGACCTAGTGTGTATCTTTCGTTATTGGAAGTTGCATTTAGAGGAAATCAGTGACTAGTTTCTCATTGCCAAAGGTGTTGGCGTTGAAACTGGCAGTGTGCACACATGGCATCACCCACTGCACCCGCTACCTTCAGCACGAGGTCCTTGATGGTGTCCTAACACACCAGGGCCGAAGGGAGTTGTTGGCGATAGCATTAGCATAAGAAAGCAGCCCCATTTCAGTGCAGTTATTTGACCTCTGACCTCCCCTTTGTGCGTCCCAGACGGCAAATTGCTGCAGTGGTAATGGCTGCCGGTCCCATACAGCCCCCACCCTACCACTACCTCTCCATCCTGTCATGACTCTCCCACCCTCCTCTCGCCACGGGAGGGAGGGACTCTCAATCAAGTCGTTTAATGCCAAAGTCAATTCCCATACACCCCCCTTGTACACACAGACGTCCACATACACACTCTCACACACATGCTCCCACACTCCTAACCAGACATGCCGGAGGACTCTCTCATCAGCTTTTCTTTCCCTGTACCCTCTGTCTACACCCCCTTTTCTTGTCTGTGTTTTAATCAAGTGGGGACCCCCTAAAAGTACTGTGGGTGGGGGACCTCGGACTTTATGTGCATGTTTGTGTGTGTGCATGTCTGGGTTTTTAGGGTTAATCCTGTGGAATTGCCATGGGTTGGGAAACATATGCGTCATAGTATCAGTTACTAGTGTGCATCTTATTCACCCAGCATCAACGGCATCTGTGTTTTACCACCGAAGTCTGGACATGACTGTGTTGGCTGTTGTTGGGATATGTAAATGAATGTGTCTGCTCCCAAGACTAAGGCACTAAAGACATTATTGATTGCAACAATGTTGTTTTCAGATTTGTAATGCTATAGATATGGCCTCTCAATGACTAACTTTAATGCAAGACCCTAATTACCATGCACGGAGGTTAGGTTGTTTCAGAGCTAAAGTAGGATTGATTTCTGTGGCTTTTCAGGTTTAAACCAGAGATGACTCTGGTTCAAACATTAGTTGATGTTGAGGCTTTGAGTTCACAGCTTAGTACAATGAGTGTCATACTTAATCATGAAACATTTAATCCCATTTATAATATATATTGTGTATTTCGATTTTTTTGAAAATAATACACCCGTGTCTACCCATGTCATAGTATATGAAATTGTCCCGCTTTTACAAATATATCTCTCTGCCTAAGCATTGACTGCTGTTTAGATCTTCCCATTGACAAACAAACAGGTCTTTCATTTTAATTAATACATGCATTTGACTTATATATATTTTTTTTAATTCACGCCATGGCATGTGTTGAAGACACTTTGTGCTTGGTGCCACTTATGTCACTGTAAACCAAATGTATTGAGACAGTCATACCTCCTTTAATAAGTATTTTATTGTGAAAATGTTCTCTTCAACATGAAACAGAGACACCAGCCGATGGTACTTTGACTTCCCTGAAAGGCCTGTTTGTCTCCCTTCATGCACAAGTGTTTGAGGATGTTCAGTTGAGTCCCAGAGATGCTGTGAGTGTCCCAGAGATGCTGTGAGTGTCCTGTTAATGACCAACACTTCCTCTGATTGCCCATTGTCCCTAGCAGGACTAGAGCTTGATGGAGGGGTCATTAAAACGGAGGTTAGAGGAGGTGCTGGTCTTTCCTCAGCTTCCCAGGGGATGAACACTCACACACGTAGAGGTCAAGTGACCTCTAGCCTCCACCCCCTATCTATCAGCAGGGTGTAACCCCCCCTCCCCATTAGCCACTCCATCTCAGACTGAGTGGCCATGTGGTGCTTGTTTTAGCCTTGACCTCCTGTGTCACTTCAGCAAATGTTGGTGTGTTTAAGCAGTGGTTGGTTCCTCTCCTAGTTGTGTCTTCACTCGTAACTCAGGTGGACTGTTTTTTTTTTTTTTTTTTAGCAAAACAGTTCCCATGACTCTATTAAGAGACTATTACATTTCAGGAGTCTGAAGGTCTTGAAATAAATCTCTCTGAAGGTCTTGAAATAAGTCTCTCATTGTATTTAGTGTAACCATGGTGCAGAAGTGATTTCGCTGCTGACATTTTATAGTGTGTTACCACAGTTTTCTGAGTACTTATTTTATATGCATTCATTTTGTTTTTAAACGGTAGCTAGTGATGAAATAGACTGGCTACCACTTTTGGTTAATTGGACTGTGAATATTCACACTAGAGGTGATGTCAATGCCTGAAGAGTGTCACATTGGGGCTGTCAATTCAAGACCTGAAGTGGCAAACATCTGCCATATAGCCAAATCCTCCTGTACTTTCTCTCTCTTTTTGTCTAGTCTGTCTGTCTGTCTGTCTGTCTGTCTGTCTGTCTGTCTGTCTGTCTGTCTGTCTGTCTGTCTGTCTGTCTGTCTGTCTGTCTGTCTGTCTGGCATGTGTGGTGTCTTCTCTCTCCTCTCATTCCTCTCTCTTTCATTCCTCTTCCTTCTCCGTTTGTTGGACCTCGTCGTACGGAGGAGATGCCATCCGTACACCTTCCCTCACATGAAACCTTGAATCCCTGGTGCCTCATCCTCCCTCTCCATTCTCTCATCTCTTATCCGTCGCAGCACAGTTGTTTAATCAAGCTCTCTACTCTCCTCTCTCATCTCCAATCTCTCTATCCTCTCCTACCTTCCGTCGTAGGACTCTCTCTCTTCTAAGTCTCTCGCGTCCTCATCGTGCTCTTCTGTCACATACTCAGTGGCAGAGGGCTGGTTGGGTCTAGGCTGTGATGGGAACAGGAGGCCTAGCCGGGACCTGAATGACGGAGGGAGCGGGGGTATGTACAGTGCCTTGCAAATGTATTCATCGCCCTGGGTGTTTTTCCTATTTTGTGCATTACAACCTGTAATTTAAATTGATTTTTTTTAGATTTCATGTAATGGACATACACAAAATAGTCCAAATTGTTGAAGTGAAATTGAAAAAATAACTTAAAATAAAAAACGGAAAAGTGGTGCGTTGCTATGAAGCCCCTAAATAAGATCTGGTGCAACCAATTACCTTCAGAAGTCACATAATTAGTTCAATAAAATCCACCTATGTGCAATCTAACTATCACATGATCTGTCACGTGATCTCAGTAGCTATACACCTGTTCTGAAAGGCCCCAGAGTCTGCAACACCACTAAGCAAGTGGCACCATGAAGACTAAGGAGGTTTCCAAACAGGTCAGGGACAAAGTTGTGGAGAAGTACAGATCAGGGTTGGGTTATAAAAAAATATCAGAAACTTTGAACATCCCACGGAGCACCATTAAATCCATTATTAAAAAATGTAAAGAGTATGGCACCACAACAAACCTGCCAAGAGAGGGCTGCCCACCAAAACTCACGGACCAGGCAAGGAGGGCATTCATCAGAGAGGCAACAAAGAGACCAAATATAACCCTGAAGGAGCTGCAAAGCTCCACAGCGGAGATTGGAGTATCTGTCCATAGGACCACTTTAAGCCGTACACTCCACAGAGCTGGGCTTTACGGAAGAGTGGCCAGAAAAAAGCCATTGCTTAAAGAAAAAAATTATCAAACACGTTTGGTGTTCGCCAAAAGGCATGTGGGAGACCCTCTAAACATATGGAAGAAGGTACTCTGGTCAGATGAGACTAAAATTGAGCTTTTTGGCCATCAAGGAAAACGCTATGTCTGGCGCAAACCCAACACCTCTCATCACCCTGAGAACCCCATCCCCACAGTGAAGTACGATGGTGGCAGCATCATGCTGTGGGGCTGTTTTTCATCGGCAGGGACTGGGAAACTGATCAGAATTGAAGGAATGAAGGATGGCGCTAAATACAGGGAAATTCTTGAGGGAAACCTGTTTCAGTCTTTCAGAGATTTGAGACTGGGACCATGGTTCACCTTCCAGCAGGACAATGACCCTAAGCATACTGCTAAAGCAACACTCAAGTGGTTTAAGGAGAAACATTTAAATGTCTTGGAATGGCCTAGTCAAAGCCCAGACCTCAATCCAATTGAGAATCTATGGTATGACTTAAAAATTGCTGTACACCAGCAGAACCCATCCAACTTGAAGGAGCTGGAGCAGTTTTGCCTTGAAGAATGGGCAAAAATCCCAGTGGCTAGATGTGCCAAGCTTATAGAGACATACCCCAAGAGACTTGCAGCTGTAATTGCTGCAAAAGGTGGCTCTACAAAATATTGACTTTGGGAGGGGTGAATAGTTATGCAGGCTCAAGTTTTCTGTTTTTTGGTCTTATTTCTTGTTTGTTTCACAATAAAAAATATTTTGCATCTTCAAAGTGGTAGGCATGTTGTGTAAATCAAATGATACAAACCCCCCAAAAATCCATTTTAATTCCAAGTTGTAAGACAACAAAATAGGAAAAATGCCAAGGGGGTGAATACTTTCGCAAGCCACTGTATATGTGTGTGGATTAAATGGGGATGACAAGTTACCTGAGGGGGATCAAATGCACCCCAACCTCCCAGACTACTAGAGACACAAGGCCAAAGAATAACCACAGTGACTCTGTGAATTGTGGCACACACACACTAAATTTAGTGTGACACCAACAGTGTTTGTAACACTAATGCTTCTAATTGTATTGTATCTCTACAAATCAATACAGTTCATAATATGTATGCATAGGCACACAGCCGTGGGAAGATGTTTAGGGGCGGGGGTGCTGCGATTTTTATGCTGCGCTACATTTGCCTGCGCTACAGACGGCTATATCGGTCTATTGGTCTGCTAATACGGGACTAGTTAAGGATTACATTTTTTTAAACAATTATTATTGATATTATACTTTAATTTTATTTTTCAGGGGTGCTGCAGCACCCCAGCACCCCTACTTCTATGCATGCGCACATGTGTGTATTTGTGTGTATCTGCATTTTACAGTGTTGCAACCTCTTTCCATGTCCTGCCTGACTCAGTGCCATCACACACACATGCACAGAGCCAGTTGCCAAGGCAACCAGGAGCTAGCATGAAAGCTGTAGGGAGAGGTGGAGCAAGGCACCATTCCAACAAGCAACTGCCACTGTGTGTGCGTGTGTGTGTGTGTGTGCGTGCGTGCGTGTGTGTCTGTGTTTTATTGTGCCTTTCCACTGCAGAGGAGGAAAAAAATACTGGAAATCACAGTTAATATAAATAACAAAGAATCCATGTCCATTAACACCACGCACATTTCCATTAGAGCTTAGTGTCTTTATATTGAATAGTTAAAGGCTGCTATGTGCCATAGAAAATTATGCTCACCCTGCATGTACAGTGCCATCAGAAAATATTAACACCCCTTGACTTTTTCCACACTTTGTTGTGTTACTGCCTGGATGGATTAAATTGAGATTTTGTGTCACTGACCTACACACAATACCACACAATGGCAAAGTGGAAATGTTTTTAGAAATGTTTACAAATTAATACAAAATTAAAAGCTGAAATGTATTGAGTCAATAAGTATTCAACCCCTTTGTTATGGCGAGCCTAAATAAGTGCAGGAGTAAAAATGTGCTTAACAAGTCACAAAGTAAGTTGCATGGACTTCACTCTGTGCAATAATAGTGTTTAACATGATTTTTTAATCTCTGTACCCCACACATACAGTTATCTGTAAGGTCCCTCAGTCGAGCACTGAATTTCAAATACAGATACAACCACAAAGACCAGGGAGGTTTTCCAATGCTTCGCAAAGAAAGGTACATACTAAATAACAATTTAAGTATGGTAAAGTTATTAATTACACTTTGGATGGTGTATCAATACACCCTATCACTACAAAGATACAGGTATCCTTCCTAACTCAGTTGCCGGAGAGGAAGGAAATAGGTTTGAATATTTTACAAATGTTCCACCCTGAGAATATATCACTTTTCTCCCAGATAACCCGGTATTTACCGCCAAAACCGGAAGTGTCATTCAAAAGTATTATAATCATTTAAATATGTCCGGACTTGATCAGAGCTTTGAGCAGCATGAGAATTCAAACCTGATGCTACCTGAGCCTGATGAGCAATATATTAAATACATTTTATGAGCCCTACATTCATGACATTTGAAGAGCTCAAGCCCAAAAAAGCCCAACTGATTGTGTAGTTATCCAATACATATATGATATAGGCTACTGCATACTACACAAGACAGAAAGACAGAAAAGCCCATAGATGAAGCTAGCTATATGCTCTCTTGGGTAAATAAATGACACTAGCTCCAGTAGGCTAATCTTTTTGAGTGTGAATTGTATTACTGTACTGTATTGTACTGTATTATATGTACTGGAATTATGTAGGCCTACGTCGTTCAAACCATGATAAACCAGAAGAGAACATGCGATTGTGGCTTCCAAAGTTACAAGTATAGCCTAGCAAATTAGATTTTCATTTTAAAATATAATAGGGCCTATTTGCATAATTAGTAGGCTGACGTGTATATATAACTTTCATAATATTTCCCCTAATGTTGTTAGCCAACCTCCTCTTTCTCTATTGTTGCTTCATTGCTTCCTCGCTTTCAACAGTTAAATGAAATACGTTTCGTTGTCCTTATCTTTATCATTCTAATGACATCCTTGAGTAATATAGGACCTGAATGAGATGCAGAAGGCTTTCCCTTCTTTCACCAAGATTGAATGGTTATGGGTCTGAATAAATAACTGCTATAACCTACCACCATCGTGCGTTCGCCCTTCTTTCAAACTCCCCGTGAGTTCTATTGGCTGCTGTTTAACATTCAGCAAAAAACAGCTTGCGTCCCTCTTCGAATAGGCCACCTATGTAAAAGAAATGCAAAAAGAATAATGTCCAGCAAGCTATTCTAGTCTAGCTTTTCCTGCATGGGACTCCAAGAGCTAAGGAGCATTTTTTAAGGGGAGGCCTTCGGAACACAGGTATTTGCGTATAGCGCAAGAGACAGAGGCTATAAGTTAGAAGCTTATTATAAATAACCCATCACTAATTAGCTAAATATAAGGCAGCATTGAATGTATTACCTGAAAGAGGTAGGCTAGGACATGTGTATATATCGGGCCATATATCAATCTAGAACAGGATGATCTATTTTGGATGCAATTTGACTGGAGTTGATGGAGAGAGAGAAAGACTGCGAGAGTGCTCGTGCGTGCACTGACTTAAAGAAACAATATTCGAGTGATAGGCTGTTTTAAAACTCTGCAGCTGCAATATTTTTTTTATTTTTAAAGTAGAATAAAAAAACAAAGTTACCTCTGAAAGCCAGATGGAGATGGGTAAATTAGAACACATTCAGTCTTTATATTACTGTAGCATAGGCTATGCTGCAGCAAATGTAAGCTTACCTGTCACAAGAAAAATAAGTTACCATGATGAGATGATAGTTCTCCATGGATTTTGAACTGCGCTCCACTCTGAGATGGGCTGTATGTCCTCACCCTGAGAGTTGATTCATCATGCAGATGTCACATCTGCTCCTGCAACGCCCTCTACTGCTCATCCTGTGTCTCTTTGACCTGCCGCCTCCCCCAGTGCTCTTTCCCTCTCTCTCTCTCTGTGTGTGTGTGTGTGTGTGTGTGTGTTGTGTGTGTGTGTGTGTTGTTGTGTGTGTGTGTGTGTGTGTGTGTGTGTGTGTGTGTGTGTGTGTGTGTGTGTGTGTGTGTGTGTGTGTGTGTGTGTGTGTGTGTGTGTGTGTGTGTGTGTGTGTGTGTGTGTGTGTGTTTTTTGTGTTGTGTGTGTGATTGTGTGGGCGGAGACAGGTGTGCTTGAGTCAGAGCTGATCCCCACCAGCTGCAACCCGTTCCATAATCAAGACCTCTACAAATACTCAGTCCTGCCACTTCCACACTGCGTTACCCTGCTGTGCCTGTTTCCCTGCCTGATGCTGTTTTCCTCTCCGGTACAGTTCTTCCTGCTCTGACTCTGGTCCATGTCTCCTGTGCCACGTTTCATCATCCTGCTACTCTGTCCTGGATTCCCCACTCTACTACTCCCTTGGATTCCCATGCCTGCTTACCCTGTCTCAACCCCGCTCGCTCCAGCCTCAGCCTCCGCATCTAGTCTCCAGCAACCCGCCCGAGCTTCCCCTTCCAATAAATACCTTGGTTACTTAATCTCCTTGTCTGAGTCTGCTCTTGGGTTCACCCGTTCCGCTCCGCCTAACTGCAGAGGCCGTAGAGAAGCCAGATTTAGACATATAATTTAACAGTTAAATTTCACGCCATGCTGTTTATATAAATTATTTATTATAATGTACCTGTTTCTCTCAGTTATATATCCAGGGAAAATTGAGTTGTTTTGGGCGGTAAGGTAAATCTCGGTAACCGGGTTCCGCCGTTCAACCCTAGAAGAAAACTACTTGTGAATTTCACATTGAGGCCAATGTTGACGTTAAAACGTTTACTGAGTTTAAGCGCTGTGATAGGAGAACTGAGGATAGATCAAAACATTGTAGTTACTCCACAATACTCAAATGACAGAGTGAATAGAAGGAAGATTGTACAGAATACTGCACATTTAAGGCACTAAAGTAAAGCTCCCAAAACTGTGGCAAAAAATGTAACTTTATGTCCTGAATACAACATGTTATGTTTGGGGCAAATCACTGAGTATGGTGATGGCTGCATCATGTTATGGGTATGTTTGTCATCGGCAAGAACTAGGGAGTTTTTTGGGATAAAAATAAATGGAATAGAGCTAAGCACAGACAAAATCATAGAGGAAAATCTTTCAATAACCTTAAACACAATGCCAAATATACACTAGTTGCTTACCAAGATGAGCATAGTTACAGTTGACTTAACCTATTTAATACCATTAGTCACAATAGTGACCGTAAAAAACATTCAGTTATAAGGCTCTGACAATTTTACTTAATGATGTATCAATACATTTCCATCAAATATTGAAATAATAAAGGGTCTCAATGAAATATGTGCAGTGTCACATGTTTCATGTAAATTGTCACATGACCAGAGCTGTTTACTTCCTGGTTGCACCATGAGAAGACGATGGCTGCATCAAAGCTCCTAAACAAAAGGTTAGTAAAGTATGTTAACATTAAGATAGGACAAAGATTTTTAGTACACATCATCTTTAAAGGTGTCTAGTATTGATATGTGCATTTGCAATTACTTAACTTTGTTCAATGTGGTCATAGAATGAGTAAACATGTTGACGGCAACAATAGTGACCGGTGGGATAACACAGGGCATCTAGGTATACACATACTTATACACATACATAGTTATTGTTCTACCTAACTTTCTACTCTATTTTTTCTTTTAGTTTTACTTTGAGTCAAGTTCTGGATATGTTGGATTTTGGTGACCGCCCAGACAAGGCRTGCAACGTTGCAGTTATCCCTCAGTGATTGTGATAGCGATGGGTCAGATATGGACTATGGGGGGAGACAGGCCATTTGCCAGCCAGGCTGTTGAATGTATATGCTGAACCTATGCAAACAGATCATGACAGGAATAACATTATTAGTGATGATGACCTACCCCTCACCACGCCACACTCTCCTCCCTGAGACTGGGTTGGGTCATAGACCCAGTGTCGTTCTTGGTGTTGCAGAGCAATCTCAGGTGCCTCAAGGTTGCAAGTTCCTTCATGACAACCTCTTCACTTCGCTTGCACTCCTCGATGAAATKACAAAAAGAGGATACGGGAGTTCTGGAACGATRAGGCAAAATTGTCTGATGTCCCATTCAAGCCATAGAAGGACTTCATGAAGTTACCCCGGGGTCCGGTTGCTGGTCCGTTAGAAAGACAATAACATTGTCACAGTGTCAACAAACATGGAGGAGAAATACAGTGAGACCTCTGTCAAGAGATGGAACAAGGAGCGATGTGCCTTTTGACAAAGTCCCACAACCAAAATGCATCAACCGGGTGGTGTTGAACTTCACAACTTACAGGTTTCAAGATACCATATCTCCATCAGGTCTAAGAAGTGGTGGTGGCCCATCTTTGCATGGTCTCTCAACAGTGCACTCGTAAACATCCATTTATTTTACAGAGATGTTATGGGAGGGACCATCAACCTGGTCACCTTCTCATTGATAGTGGCACAGTCTCATATGCAAAAGTTTGGCACGAAACCACTGAGCCACGGAAGGAGATCTCTACTGGCTGCTACTGTTGAAGATCAGGCAAGATATGACAAAGCTTCTCACTGGCCAATCAACACGATGCACCGGTTCCATAGTTGTCGTCATTGTGACGAACGCACTTCATGTGAGAAATGCAAAGCGCCACTGCACATTGAGTGCTTCAAGATATACCATGGACAGTAGAAAAGGAGATAAGAGCGAATGAAAAAGGGCTGAAAAAGCCAGAAAAGAAAAATAGAAAAGTCAATAAAGGGTGAGGAGAAGCAGTACAACGGACTCTAGGAAGAAAAGAAAAGTCGACGAAAAAGGGAAAAAGACAATCAAAATGACTGAAATGTTTTTGGAAAAGAGGATCAATTGATTCAAGACATACTGTATGCCAG
The DNA here is from genome assembly GCF_002910315.2 of Salvelinus sp. IW2-2015. Taxonomy (NCBI): domain Eukaryota; kingdom Metazoa; phylum Chordata; class Actinopteri; order Salmoniformes; family Salmonidae; genus Salvelinus; species Salvelinus sp. IW2-2015. Next base: position 12,731,745 of record NC_036845.1, read on the forward strand.
TAGGTCTGACTGATCATAGTTCAAAATAGTGATGCACAAACTAATTGTGCACTTGGTTCTGAAGCCTACCTCTATGATATATATGTATGTATGTATGTATGTGTATAATATAAAATTTTGTCCAGTGTAGGCCTCTACTTGAATGCATGTTCTACAGGCTACCTCTATCCTAAATGTTACCTTTATGTTCAATGTGAATGAATGACACGACTGCTATGCAGTTGTCATATCGGTGTTGTATAAGGGTTTTGATATGTAAAATGGCCACACTAGACTGTGATGGGCATTCTAGTGGCAATGCTGGGGACTGCCAGTGACAGAGTTTTAAATGTGTTAATAACTGGGCTGGAATAAACAATTTTCATGACTGCATTGGAGAAATATGTTAATTCAGTATACATCACATTATCCCACCGGTCACAATTGTGACCAACCATAAAACACACTTTTTCACCTACTTTTCCAGGAAAATGTAAATAAAATAATGTTGATTATTTCAAAGGGTTACTAATGACATAAGATTTTGATATTTTCATGTCTGGGAAAAATTCGGGATTAAATGGGTTAAATTGGCTTGACAATCTATGGCAAGACTTAAATGCCAATAGGAAAGGAGAATCAAGGATGAGTAATCTTTATTTATCATCTTTACAGTTTGTATCCTAGACAAAACTGAGTACTATTCAACAAAAGAGAGATGTAGAGTATTTTCTCATATCTCAAATTTTGCTCCTGAGAAATAACCATGGATTGGTCTCACATTGATCAGTGTATGAGTTCTCTAAATTCTCTTAAATGTGTTTCCTTTCAACTCCCTCAATTCTTGCAAGAAAAAAATCTCCATTTGACTCCAAATAATTAGAATCCATCTCAAACATGCTTAACTTATCACAGACAAGTATCACCATATTTAATCTAGGCTCTATCTCAGTATGATCGAGTTCTCTCAATTGTCTTAGAGCAGGTAGCATAGCGGGTAGGAGCGTTGGGCCAATAACTGAAAGGTTGCTGGATTGAATCCCGAGCCGACAAGGTACCTGTCATTCCTCGCCTGAGCAAGGCAGTTAACCCCCTTACAACTCCCCCCCGGGTGCCGATGATGTCGGTAAATACAGACCCCCGCACGTCTCTGATTCAGAGGGTTTGGGTTAAAAGCAAGAAACACATTTCAGTTGAGTGCAGTTAAATGATTACTATGAACCTCAATGTTTTATCCTATTGCTTAGATTTAGCTCTTGAGTATATGATAAGATCTCCTTTAATTCGCTGTACATCTCAAATGCATATCAAATTTACACTCTCAATCTATCATATGTTTCAAATAATAGCTTCTCTTCTACATATTTTTATTTCTCTTAAGGGGCCTTTAGGAGAAAGAGGTCACATGATTCAATATTGAGAAGATCCAATTCATCTCAGGAGATCAGAAAATTACCTTATTGAGCAGCACATTTTTCCTAACGGAAACCAACTTGACAGAGCTTGAAGAAATGTAAAATGAACAATGTGCAAATATTGTACAATCCAGGTGTGCAAAGCCCTTAGAGACTTACCCAGAAAGATTCACAGCTGAAAATCACTGCCAAAGGTGATTCTAACATGTACAGTTGAAGTCGGAAGTTTACATACACTTAGGTTGGGGTCATTAAAACTCGTTTTTCAACCACTCCACAAATTTCTTGTTAACAAACTATAGTTTTGGCAAGTCATTTAGGACATCTACTTTGTGCATGACACAAGTCATTTTTCCAACAATTGTTTACAGATGGATTATTTCACTTATAATTCACTGTATCACAATTCCAGTGGGTCAGAAGTTTACATACACTAAGTTGATTGTGCCTTTAAGCAGCTTGGAAAATTCCTGAAAATGATGTCATGGCTTTAGAAGTTTTTGATAGGCTAATTGACATGATTTGAGTCAATTGGAGGTGTACCTGTGGATGTATTTCAAGGCCTATCTTCAAACTCAGTGCCTCTTTGCTTGACATCATGGGAAAATCAAAAGAAATCAGCCAAGACCTCAGAAATTTGTGGACCACCACAAGTCTGGTTCATCCTTGGGAGCAATTTTCAAATGCCTGAAGGTACCAATTTCATCTCTACAAACAATAGTACGCAAGTATAAACACCATGGGACCACGCAGCCGTCATACCGCTCAGGAAGGAGACGCGTTCTGTCTCCTAGAGATGAACGTACTTTGGTGGGAAAAGTGCAAATCAATCCCAGAACAACAGCAAAGGACCTTGTGAAGATACTGGAGGAAACGGGTACAAAAGTATCTAAATCCACAGTAAAACGAGTCATATATCGACATAACCTGAAAGGCCGCTCAGCAAGGAAGAAGCCACTGCTCCAAAACCGCCATAAAAAAGACAGACTACGGTTTGCAACTGCACATGGGGACAAAGATCGTACTTTTTGGAGAAATGTCCTCTGGTCTGATGAAACAAAAAATAGAACTGTTTGGCCATAATGACCATCGTTATGTTTGGAGGAAAAAGGGGGAGGCTTGCAAGTCGAAGAACATCATCCCAACCGTGAAGCACGGGGGTGGCAGCATCATGTTGTAGGGGAGCTTTGCTGCAGGAGGGACTGGTACACTTCACAAAAAGATGGTATCACGAGGGAGGAAAATTATGTGGATATATTGAAGCAACATCTCAAGACATGGACAAATGGACAATGACCCCAAACATACTTCCAAAGTTGTTGCGAAATGGCTTAAGGACAACAAAGTCAAGGTATTGGAGTGGCCATCACAAAGCCCTGACCTCAATCCTATAGAAAATTTGTGGGCAGAACTGAAAAAGCGTGTGTAAGCAAGGAGTCCTACAAACCTGACTCCGTTACACCAGCTCTGTCAGGAGGAATGGGCCAAAATTCACCCAAAATTCACTTATTGTGGGACGTTTGTGGAACGCTACCCGAAACATTTGACCCAAGTTAAACAATGTAAAGGCAATGCTACCAAATACTAATTGAGTGTATGTAAACTTCTGAACCACTGGGAATGTGATGAAAGAAATAAAACCTGAAAGAAATCATTCTCTCTACTATTATTCTGACATTTCACATTCTTAAAATGAAGTGGTGATCCTAACTGACCTAAGACTGGGAATTTTTACACGGATTAAATGTCAGGAATTGTGAAAAACTGAGTTTAAATGTATTTGGCTAAGCTGTATGTAAAATTCCGACTTCAACTATATTGGGGTGTGAAAACGTATGTAAATTAGACATGTCTGTATTTCATTTTCAATAAATTTGCAAAATGTTCCAAAAACGTTTTCACATTGTCCTTATGGGGCATTGTGTGTAGATCGGTGATTTTTTAATTCATTTTGAATTCAGGCCGTAAAACAACTAAATGTGGAATAAGTCGTGGGGTATGAATACTTTCTGAAGGCACTGTATATATAATACTTGTTTTATCCTTAGAAACACACTTCTCTCTCCTTGGGGACCATTCAGAGTTCTTAAACAGGGTTGGGTGGTGGGGTTACAGCCAGTCCTGATTGGTTAATGTGTGGCCAGTAAGCCATGGGGTTAGGGGGTCCGTTTGTGGACACCTTGCGGTCGAATGGGCATTTGAGACAAACACAAAGACTAGGGTATGCAAAGTTCCGCTCAATTGACCTTCCATTGTAGCCCCGGGTTAAGAGGTGACAAGAGGGCAGTGATGATATTCTCTTTATGGGGTGGTGGTGGTCAGGGTGCCCCCAAACCCAAGTCTGGTCACAAGCAAACAAACATATGCTCTTTCTCAATGGAGGCGACGCCATCTGAAAGCACACGTGGGGTTCCAGTTCATTAAGTGGACTTGAACTTCTGCTCTGGTCAAGATTAGTCATTATTGATGTAATGCCATAGTGGATTAACTGAGCCTAACGTAGAGTCCTAGAGAGACTATTGTCTGTCATTCAGTGTGGCAATGCCTCAATGGAAACATTGCGGAAACAGAATGGTAAAATTGACAATCTGTTATGGAAATATCAACAATTGAAAAATGAAATAGGCTATGTCACTATCCTATGGCATTATCTAACTGTTTGATTTACTGCTTTGTATATCTAGATTCCTTTAATTTAAAAAAAATGTGTCTGGTTCAAAATGGCCACTATTTCGCTGTGTAGCTAACTGTGGTAAAGATCTGCCTGTGTTGCATAGGTTTACATAATTACTTAGCCTCTCAAAAGGAACAACCAAATCAGGATAAGAGCGCAGGTTACCACAACAACCATCAGCTCTATGAAGACCTTGCCCTTATCGAGTGTAATGGTACAACCTCTGACTCGTAAACACATATCATGCATAAGTCAATGAACATTTCCATCTCTTGCCAGTAAAATACCACCCACCTTACCGAAATGCACAATAAGCCCCTTCCCACTCTCCCACGGAAGCCACTAGAAGTTCAAAATCACACACATTACCATAAGAGTCACCCAGACGAATCCTGAGACGATGCATTGTTTTACTTCCACCTTTATTCTGGCGATAGGGCAGTGGTGAGACAAAAGGGAATTTGTGTTTAGCCTCAGATTTAATGTTGGGAAGAGGAGAGAATGGGGGAACCAATGGGAGTAGAAGAACTGGGTGGGTGTGGTACGGCGGTTAAAATGCAGACAGTGACAGTTGCCTTGAACTTGAACCCCCCTGAGTTCCCCTTAACCACGGCTCTTTTCCCGTACTCCTCTCTGCCCCGATGGCGGGGATGCCTTTGTTGAACTGTCTGCATTAACTCTTCGCGCCTCTCTTCGCACCCCCCAGCCCCTCTCTTCTCCAGCCACCTCCGCCTATTAGAGGGGCCTTCCTCAGACCTTCCACGGCTGCTTTCGGGACACCCTTCTGGTCCCATCCAACGCCACTGTGTGTGTATGCTAATTTGACCGAAGGGTTCTGTTCCCACACACTAGATCTCAGATTTCTTATTTTGTTTTTAAGTGATTAAGGGAGAAGCTCCACTAGCTTTCTGCCTTCCCATGACACTAGACACACGTTTCAGAATCTGTCGAAAGTGTCAGATTTGATCCATTCTCTAATGGGATTGATTGGTATTCAAACAACAATCAAATCCAATAAGCACTGTTTAATATAATTCTCCATAACTAACTTACTTTATGGTTTCAACATCTGACCCAAAAATGTTCTATGTTAAAGAGAAGCTGCGATTGGAGTGGATGCACAGTTGATGTAGGTCGAAACCAAATACAAGATGATAGGATTTCTGTCAATCAAGGAGAGATCAAGACCGTCAAGACCCTTTCAACAACAGCAATGTTGATTTGTGATAGTTATTGAGTTAACCTAAACCCTCAGTGACATTTAAACTTCCCCTCAACTACACCAATTGAAAGTTGAGTGCTTGAACTGAGCAAACATGGCCGAATGCCGTTAAATTTGACGAGATTGTATAACCAACCTTTTGAGTTTCCTTGATTGCATTTGGCCTTCCACCAATTCACTTTACAAATGCTATTGTCATAATTAAGGACAGAAGTAAACTAGATCCCTCTTGTTAAATAGTTATAGTAGGCTATACTTAGTTAGTCTCAACAATCCTATGTGTCCTGTTGAGAGCCTTGAGAGTGTTCATGTATACGATTGCTCAAGAACAAATGATACGTAATATTTTAAGAGGATCCAAACAAGGTTTGTGCCAAAATAACTTGATAGTGAGGATGAGGAAGTGGAGGTGGGGGATGGTAGGAGGAGGGGGATTTAGGTCTACACAGTTTTCTCAGGTCTTTTGGTTAGTGACAGGCAAGTGTAATGGTCCTTCAAGTAATGGAATCGACCACTCGAGTAACATGTGCATGCACACACTCATTCATTCACTCACTCACTGAAAGCAAACCTCTTTTGCATATGAATGACATCACCATAAAGTTTGGAGGGACTTTTTGGCAGTTGAGGAGGATGCAGGGGGTTGAGAGGGCTGTGAAAGAGAAAACATTACTCACATTGCTTACTGCCTCCATTCGCCAGCTCTGGCCAAACTGGTTGACATTCCAGGACAGGATTCACTTGATGCACCCAAAACAAACAAAGACAGTGGCCACAATTGATCAGTGATCAATGCTTTTTACTTGATCCATTGATATTTCAGCACAATGCTTTGTTACTTTATTTTGTTCTTCTGTTGATAACATTTTTATGTTGATGACATATTTATCATAATTTTAGCATGCACCTCTGGCCACTGTCTTTTTGCTCACTGCATGGAATGGCCGTGCAACGAAAGATGGCAAAAGCAGCAAACTATGGACAAACAACCGCTTAAAGAGGTCAAAATTATTTGAACAGGGTGACTGCTTATACTTGGCACTGACCACAGTTGGATCCAAGGACACGCATCCTCGGTCCATAGTGATAGGTTGAGAACGCGTTTCCCTCTAAAACCACACAGAATGGACTCCTAGGGGCACATTCCTGCATGGTAATGATGATGCTGAGGAACCTATGAAAGGAGCAGCACCCGAATTCTTGCCCATTGGACAACTACCAAAACCCGCCATTTTCCCCTCTGTACTCCCTTGGCGCTGGCCCTGGTGCCACTGTCCATCAAACAGCTATGGTCAGAAATGTGAATCTTCCATTTTACGTATCAGGTTAAAGCTATGTTGACAGACCGTTTCCGCCATCTTGGAATGCCTAAGAGTCTGTATTCATACATCGCTCTCATGTTAGATGTAGCTAATGTATGCTTCTCCCGAAAGAAGGCTACACCCTCTAAATGTTAACTAACTACAGCAACTCCTTATTTGCGCATGCTAATCCTTTGTTTGAAGCATTCACATTATCAGGCGATAAAATGGCAAGTGACCTCAAGTATTGTAAATCAACATTGTGCGTCGTCAAATGACGCTCACAGAGCCAATACGATTTGTAGCCCATATGGGGCGGCAGGGTAGCCTAGTGCTTAGAGCGTTGGACTAGTAACCGAAAGGTTGCAAGTTCAAATCCCCAAGCTGACAAGTTACAAATCTGTCGTTCTGCCCCTGAACAGGCAGTTAACCCACTGTTCCTAGGCCATCATTGAAAATAAGAGTTTGTTCTTAACTGACTTGCCTAGTTAAATAAATATACTTAAAAAAAAAATAGAACATTGAATTCTTCCTCTATTTTCCATGGCTCCCTCTTGTTGACATGATGCCAATGGATGACGGGGCTACAAAAGGAGTAGCAGGAGCGTTCCACAGACAAGCTGGGTGACTTTACCCTGGACCTGACCCTGACCAACCTGTGAGTCCAAGCAGCAGCTAGCTCAGACCATAATCCACCATCAGTCCGACAACAGTTCCGTTGTGTAGCTAGTATTGCTCAAATGTGCTTAACATCACGGCTCAGTTCATTAAAGCCTATAGCGCTCAGCAAATGCAACTTGTCTCTTGGCAGGTTGACAAAAACCAGTGAATTAGATTATGAGGACGATAACACCGCCAAGAAACATGGAGGGCGAGGGGAGATGTCACAAAAGACTGGATGTTAACGCCTGGAACATAATGTATTTGCAACCTGGCCCAGTTAATAAGGGCACTGTAATATTTGCATGGAGTGGATGTTTATTTGTACAGCCAATTGTTTTCTGCTGGCCATAGCTATACAAAACAGTAGAGTTTCTTCTAGAACTCCAACACTATCCAATGTGGAAATCAAAATCCTGTATCGGCATGCTTGCAGCATTAAAATGTTTACATTAAATTGCACAAAGATTCATGAAATGAAAACAACTGCTTGATAAGACTATGCTGTTAGGGTTGCATTTCATTTGTTTTACAGTATATTTACAGTCCTATACACTAGGGTCAGCAGACTCTTTTACATGACAATGGTAGTGACTTGTGAGGGCCCATATGCCGGTGTTGGCACATTTGCCATATGTGGTGTCAGACATCTCAGGGGGACGGTACACTGTGACATGCAGTACACAGAGGACTACACACCTGAGTAGGGTTGTGTGTGTGCGCGTGTGCGTGTGCGTGTGTCCTTGAGTTCTTTGTGTTGAGTAAAATAAAAGAAATTAGAGAAATTGTGGATTTCATTTACAAAAAAATCCATCTCAATTATGTATTGAATTGGAATTTTACTTTTTAGGTTTTACTTTTTATCACAATTATTATGATGATTATTGTGATCTCAAGTAGCTCAACACTAAACGTATAAGATCCTTAGTCCTGTGGAATTTGGCAATAGAATATTACAGTCCTGGCTCTGAATTACTCTTAACAGTAAATCTGCTAACAGCTTCAAAGTAGGGCTAGTATGTCTTGTGATATACTGTCAGTGATTTTTTGGGGTCTTCCACCTTCTCTTCTTACATGCCAATAGATTCATGACGATGGACAGAAATAGAACAAAACTGTTGTTTTCTGTTTGTTTTCAATGTAAACTTTTATTACTAATCCATGACAAGACAGTTTGTTTTTCATACAAAGGCACACGTGGTTCATTCAGTGCATTCTAGCATTACATAATACATTAACATATAGATTGCATAACACAAACAACATCGGTTTCTAAAAATATCTGAAAGACATTTTCCATCTCGGTGCAAAACAAAAACAAGAAACATAATTATTTAATAACTTCAGCGAGCCACAAATTTGTTTGAACGTAATGCGAATAGACTGGTTTAGCCATCCCTGAAGTTCTTTTTAGTTACGGATCAAAAATGTTTTCAATTCAAGCTTATCCAGGCAGAAAGTAATAATATAGCAAATGTGTATATCAAAATAATACATTATACAAATTCAGGACCAAGATAGTCTCCTTAACTAATTACAAGCAACGGAATAGATTGTTAAAGAAAATACTTCAAAGTTGCATAGATAATCAATTGGAATAGAAATAGTGCAACTTCCTGAAAATGTATATAAAACAAACTAAGTCCTATGATAGTGCTTGCATTATTCGCATTTGCTCGCATGTGTATTGTGTGGTCGTGTAATTGTTGTATGCGTGTATGCGATAATGTCAAGTAACAGGAAATAAGGAAGACTTTGAAATTCTGTATTTATCATGTCTTAACCTAAAGTACCTGTTACTTCGCTGACTTGGGGTTGCTAGGGAAAGCCAGGCTACTGCATTCAAAGCCTACCTTGGAAAGCTTTAAGTGGTTTAGTAAGTTCCTAGCACACTGTTTCGCAGTCAGCTAAAAGCTTGACTCGGCGAGACAACCGCTACGTCTTATATTGTCAATAACAGAATCCTGAATCATCTGGCCCTAAGCTTGAATCTAATGTGGAGTTAACATCTATTTCTGCATTTAGTCAACAGAGCTCTGCTCACGATATTAGTGTTCTACACTGTTTGGGGCAAGAGGCTTAGGGCCAGCATATCAATCTGTTATTGGAAAAATTCAAAACTAAAATGTCTCTCGACAATTTTTTTATAAATCATTCAATGTTGTTATGTTCCATCTGTAATTCTAACTTCTCTCTCTCTCTCTCTCTCTTCTCTCGCTTCACGCACATGCCACACGCACACGCACGGCACACAAAACACCACAAACACACACAACACACACACACACACACACACACACACACACACACACACACACACACACACACACACACACACACACACACACACACACACACACACACACACACACACACACACACACACACAACACACACACAAAAAACCTAACAACTGTGAGAGAAAACTGAATAAACAGTATAATATTTCATGAGATTGTTCGCCCAAAAATAATTCAGTTGAAGGCTTGCCCAATATATTTGGTAGCAGACCAACAACAGTTGCATAGAGTATAAAGACAACAGCTCTCCCAATCGCCTGTGTGTCATATGACACACGGAGCCGTCCAATCGCAGTGCAGTATTCTTCACTGCTGCCGTGGGTCTCACATTCATGTATCTGTCAGTCATAGCAACTAGTAAATAATAAAACATAAACATAAAAATGGGCTAAAATCCTAACCATTATGATCTAGGTAGGTCTATGTTATTTATACAGCTTGTTATACAACATTCCCATGCAACACCATGGACTCTATTCATACATTGTTATTTACTTTAAATTAAAGTAGTAGTAGTAGTAGTAGTAGTCAATCAAGTTTATTTTATATAGCCCTTCGTACATCAGCTAATATCTCGAAGTGCTGTACAGAAACCCAGCCTAAAACCCCAAACAGCAAGCAATGCCGGTGTAGAAGCACGGTGGCTAGGAAAAACTCCCTAGAAAGGCCAAAACCTAGGAAGAAACCTAGAGAGGAACCAGGCTATGAGGGGTGGCCAGTCCTCTTCTGGCTACTAGTAGTAGTAGTAGTAAAGTGCTCTATGCTATTATATAAATGTTTGCACTTAAGAATCTGTATTGCAAGGAACATTTCCTCACATGTAACATACACTGAGTGTACAAAACATTTAAGGACACCTTCCTACTATTGAGTTGCAGCCTCAATTCATCGGGTGGCATGGACTCTACAAGGTGTCGAAAAGCGTTCAACAGGGATGCTGGCCTATGTTGACTCCAATACTTCTCACAGTTGTGTCAAGTTGGCTGGATGTCCTTTGGCTGGTGGACCATTCTTGATACACACGGGAAACTGTTAAGTGTGCAAAACCCAGCAGTGTTGCAGTTCTTGACACAAATCGGTGTGCCTGGCACCTACTACCATACCCCGTTCAAAGGCACTTACATTTTTTTGTCTTGCCCACTCACGCTCTGAATGGCACACACACAATCCATGTCTCAATTGTCTCAAGGCTTAAACATCCTTCTTTAACCTGTCTCCTTCCCTTCATCTACACTGATTGAAGTGGATTTAACAAGTGACATCAATAAGGGATCATAGCTTTCACCTGGATTCACCTGGTCAGTCTGTCATGGAAAGAGCAGGTGTTCTTAATGTTTTGTGTAGATGTTATTGAGGCTGCAAGCAAATACTGTAGGTACACAGCACATGTAATGTATCTCATTCATAGCACAGTGTATCCAAGAATCACTGCTTCTCTGTTCATCTTGGATCCTGAGATTTGCTCTTGTTTTCCACGCCACCAACCCACTTTCTTATTGGCTTAAGAAAGGAAACAAAACCAATCCAGATTGGCCCTTGCTGGATAACAAAACCCAGGCCGGAGGTCCAACCACACATCAGAGGCAGCTAAAGTGCTCTGATGCTCAAATGTTGGGGCACAAGTCAGAGTATAGTGGACAAACATTGTTGTAATGTGCCTGTTCCATTGCAAATACTAGGGATGGGTTGGTAGTTTGTGGGCAACTTTTCTTCTCCCAGTGGATTACTGCTCGCTGTTTTTTCTGCCCTCTATCAGTGTTCTGGACCATTATTTGCCTGGAGGGGGGAAAAAATGTATGTTAGAAGCAGGGGTTGGAACCAAAATGATTTTCCAATCGTTCCCGAACAGAACCCCTATATTATTTGTTCCGTTCCAGTGTTCCGGACAGAATAATAAAGTTCTGAACCGGTTGAAGAAGAAAAAAGTAGTGGTTTATATAGTTAATATTTTTTTTAAAATATTTTTTATTTGTGAAATCGACATCGTTTTTATATTTAGCTTATTACTTTACCTCACCAATTAGCACGGATAGAGCATCTTGCTATGGAACAGGTAGGCTAGTTGTTTGCATGTTTAATTGGTCAGAGATGATGTGACTGAAGTTTCACGGGTGGGGAGAGAGCGAGATTAAGCTGTGGACATGGAGGAACATGGTTTGAAGCGCTGAGCATCATGACATGACTTGGGAGTGTGTAGAGGCTATTACTAGCATCAGAACTGAATTGCAGAATTATATACTAGACATTAGGAATATTTTTGGAACAGAAAATAACATTATTAACCAGTTCTCAAGATTTGAAAATAACAGTTCTGTTCCGGAACACTAGAGATCCTTGACAGACGTTGTAATTTTCTGGTTTTCGGTTCTGTTCCCTGAACCGGTTCCAACCACGGTTAAAACACCACCATATATAAAACAAACTCAAAATAAAGCCAGTACATTATGTGTTCAAATATTTCCTAGTGAACGGCCAGTCTCTTTCATATAGCAAAAACCATCCGGGAGTTTCTGACAAGTGGCCTTAGGTGCGCCTGGTCTGGTTGTAGCTGAGGTAAGCCCGGCTCTGTGTGCCGGGCGCAGACTGCCAGCTAGCCAAGGGGATTGAGGGTGAAGTTGAAAGGCACTGCCGGGAGCCTGGTACGCTAAGGGGCCATAATGCAAAGAGGAAGCATGTGACACACCCTAAGCTGTAGGAGCTGAGACTGAGGGACTTCTGCCCTTTTATTTTAGAGCCACTCAGACAAGCAACTTAAAATCTTACCCAAGGGTCACAGAGTACATAGAGAACCAGCCATGATGTTTGTGGTTGTCTGGTTTCAAAACTACAATGGGTAGAGCCAGCATGCTAACTAGCTAGCATCATGTTAGCCATATTAGCTATTAGCTAGAATCATGTTAGCCATATTAGCTATTACCCAGAATCATGTTAGCCATGCCAGATAGCATTTCGATAGAAGTTTAATATGTACTGTATGTCAATGGGCTAACTACAAGTAAAGGAAGGACATTTCCAATGAAATGCAACATGAGACAGAAGGGGTGTCACAAAAGGGGTTTAGGGTATTGGTGTCGGTTTGAGTTATTGGGAAGCATGGTCTTGTTTTTGTTGAGTGGCCTATGGTGAATGAGCTAGTTAATGGTAAATTTACAACCMCAGCATGTGGGCCAATAAAACCAGGGGGACATACAGGACGATGAGAATGATTGTGAGAGGGGGGGGGGAGAGAAAGAGGGAGAGAGAGTAGAGTGGAGGACGCTGGTAATTAAGAGTCTAAGGGAGTGTGAGAGGGGGCACACACTGCTCAGAGCAAACTTTGTGCACAGAATCCTCACTCTTATTTATGCACCCTGTCTATTCTCCCCTCCCTTCTACCCTTTATCTTCTTCCTGGCCTTTCCTCTCTCTCCATTCACTTGTCTCTCCCTCTGAATGAATAGTYACAGCKCTRTGGTGTCCCCCCCACCAACRCCCCCACCGTACACCCCTTAAACTCCCCCTCTAGCTCAGTCTTGAATAGGGAGTCGAATTGAGCAAACAGTCAGCCTGTCAGCTCAATAGGAGGTCTGGCCGTGAACTTCAAGTCCTTCCCAGGCCCCCAKCGTCACATTGGGGAGAKAGGCAKGGAGTKGGGAGGGAGGTGTGGGSTTGGGRGGCTGTGGGGAGACAGGAGGGAGGGGGTGAGTGKGAGCCACAGACACAGMCAGACTTTAGGRGGCCCCTACGTGCCAATATTGGGGGGACCTCTGCCTGCCACARAAGTTCCCAAGACTGGAGCTTTYGCTGGAGCTATGGGGGAGGGTGCTCCAKGTCCCAGCTGCCTCCCCCCACCCCCTAGTCTAGGCAGGAGGGGTGTGTGCAGACGGGACAGTGTCTGCCCCCTGCCCAAACTCCAGCCCTCCAGACCCGCACACTCAGACGCAAGCTGCTGACTGTGCCCACCCACCCCCTCGACTCGCCTCGCTCCCAGCCCGCACAGGCCACACATCATCTCATTACCCAACGCCAGCCACTCTACTGTCTACTGTTTGTATTGTTTTGGGCTCTGCATAATTTACACAGTAAATTGAGAATGGCCCTGGCCCCTGCTCAATCTACCACCTGTTTACAGAGACTGCCCGTGATTAGTGGGTTTGCATTAGATTAGACACTGTTACTACTAAGATTCTCATGCGATGTTTTGTTAGACTGGCTCCCCAACATAGAAACTTTGAATGTTGTTGGTTTTGTCAGGATTTTTTTCTATCTCTACATTTGGCTTAATCAGCTGCTATAGTTTATTTGAATATCCTTAATTGATTCATTATGTCTAGTCCTAACAGCAATGTCTCTGTAGACCTCATGCAGCGGAACACCTTGGTGGGATTGGCGACGAGACAGACTTAATAGCACTCTAGTGTTTCACTGTCCATATGCATGGGTAGTAACTCAGTAGCCTATCCATTAGCAATGCTCTGGCACCGTACAGTATCTTAGCGATAGCACTGTCTCGACCTCCAGTATGCAGACACAAACAAAGGGAGTTCTCTCCGTGAGGCACGGACAATGGCACACATTGTTTACCGGCTGCCTTATTTAACCGGGCCCGGCCGACTCTAATTGGTGTTTTGGTTATTAAGCGTTTTTTAAACTTGCAGCTCCCTGCTCGGAATAAAGGAGTCGCTACAACAAGCTTGCTTAGGAGAACAATACACGACTTGTCTCAGCACCAGCTCCCCCAAAACCTCACCCACCAACACAAAGACAGCTTTCCTCTACTGAGACCTCGCTATCATACTCTCATTCGGCCTTTGCCTCTCTCGCTCCCTCTCTCTGTCTCTCAACCACACTCACTCGCTCCTGGTTCCTTTCTCTCTGTGTTGGTGTTGTACTGCAGTCTCTGTCTGAGTAGCATACGCTGGCTCATGGGCGTCACAGTTTTCTCCTTTAAAGATATGCTCTGAACTGCTTTTAGCATTTTTAACTAAACAGTCACTTGCGTAAATGTTTACATGTCAGCAAATTAGGATCATTAATTACAAAAACGGAATGATAAGACTTGGTGAAAATAAATATTGCAAAAAGCGTACTGTCTCTTTGATTACTATTGATAATAAGAATAGTGATGATGATATTATATAGCCCTAGCTAATATTTGTTAATAGTCTCTGGGTGTAACTATCTTGTGTAATATGCTAAATGTGGAACATTCATGTCTCAGATGTTCTGATCAGGGAATACGGCCCGCGTATTTCAACCAAAATGGCAGCCGTCGCCATGTCGGGCATGTGTGTGAAGAGGATGGCACAACAATTCCCAAACGGGAAGAAAACTAGGCTGTTCAGAGCACAGATGCCCACTGAATGCCTCCTGAGAGAGCGCGAGAGCAAGGAGTGATTTAATGCAAGCACACACACAAAAACCCCAGCCTGCCCCCCCACCCATCAACGCGTCCCGTGATTTCTGCAATTAGCAAACACATCTGAGGTGCTTAAAAGCAAGGCCAGCCTGGCAGAGGGAGGGAGCGAGAGAGAAGGGAGGGTCCGGAGGAGAAGGAAAGGATGGGGTGATGGTGGCGGTGGTGGTGTTATGGAGGCATGATGCCGCATGGTGGGCTCAGGGCTGTTATTGTTACCTGCTCTCTCTGGTCCTCACTTCCATTTCATGCCAGCGAGCGTCGTCCTAAGATGGTGGCGTGGGCTACGTCTCGCGGTACAGGAGAATGGGGAAGGCAGCTGAGGATGAAGCGAGGGAGGGGAGAAGGGGAGAGGCGATACGGAGGAGGGCGAGAAGAGGGAGGCAAAGTCAACAGCAACCTCTCTTCCTCTCCTTGTTTTTCAGCCTCATTTTGCCAACATTCTGTCACGGTGGTGTTGGTAGTCTGCACACAAAAATAAGAATAGGGAAAGAGATGAGGCAAAAAGACAAAATGTGAGTATGTGGTTTAACCAGCCGAGATACACATACATGCATTTGTATGTATATACACGCACCCACACATGTCTTTTCTCATGGTACAGTCTGCCCCTGAGCATGCAAATGACTTTCATTATGCAAATGCATGCAAATCAGATCCAAGCATCTGAGAATCAAGCCTGGGAAGAAAAAAAATTGACACAGAGATTGAATGAAAGAATGAAAGAGAAAAAGAACAGGGGGGAAATCCTTTTGAGTGGCAGGAGGCGGTAAGTCAGGTAAATGGTATGTGGAGGAACAACGGTGGCCCAAATTGGACAAACAAGATTACCTATTCTATTATGAAGATGACTTATCTTTTTTCTGACTGCACTGTATTTTAACATCATACTTGATATCATACAAGTTTCACATGAAGTTAAGTTCAGACTCACATCATCTGCAATAGTAAGCAAGGAGATTGCTCCAGCTAACATAGTCTTTTCAGCAATTCCACAATGTCTTCCCTTTCATTCAAGGACGCAACAAGGACTTGAGCTCCGTTATTGAAAAAACACATGAATTTCACATGTGATCACGTGATCTTATGTGAAGTTAATGTGATAACATAACCAACATGTAAAAGCAACATGTGATAACATGAAACTACACGTGAAAACATTTGAGCACACGTGAAAACATGGTCTTGTGAAAGAAATGTGACAACATGGGGATGCAAATTTTTTAAACGTTTTTCACATGTGAAACTGCAAATTTCACATGTTGCTTTTACTACAATTCACGTGAGGTGAAAACCTGTTATTCTCCACACGTGAAAAGGTGGTGTAAATGTAAACATGTGAACATATGGTTTCACATGTGAACAACTAACCTCACTTGTCTCTTTTCATGTTTTTTTTGTAAAGGAAGTAATGATACTTGGAGATTTAAGGTAAGCGGTACGCTGTTCAGCTAGAATAGTGTAATACTGTATATTTAATCAATATGATGACATTTGATGACTCAGTGCTGACTTTTCAATATGACGCATTGGGATTTGAAATCACACTCTCTATATTTGGAGTACGCTGATCTTTCTGCTGTGTCACAAAGTCTGTAGTATTCTCAGAAGTCCTCTACAGATGAATTACCTACAATGTATCTCTGCAATTAGCAAAAAAGTGCCACCTGCGCTGCTATTTTAGTTCTAAATTAATCTGACTATTATATCATCATTGATTTCCTTTACTTATTTCATCAATTTGGGGGTTTTCTGTATAGTTGTCTAACGTTGGTGGGGCATATTATTTACTTTGTCCTGAATCACTATGATAAATATAATGGTGTATTATTAACAAAGCTGAGATTTACTTTGAAGTACAAAGTGTAGGAATAGAGGTGAAATCAGTTACTGAAACAGACATGGTGGTGTAGAAAGGAAGATCATACGTAATGCCGTGAACCAAGAGGTTGTGAGTTCATATCCCAGGTGAGGACATGTTAAATAATAATTACTGTATAAATAAACATACACGATGTAATCATTTGTGTCAAATATGTCAATTGAAAACACTGTGACTGTGGGACCTTTTGTTTGCAGGGCATCACCTATGTAATCATGTTAAATATCCCCACATGTACTGTAAGTCGTACCAAAACCACATGAAAGGATATGTGATCACATGTGAAAATATAATATAATACAGTGGGAGAAAGGCTGTGACCTAGAAGGGGATTGCTGTCCGAAATATGCTGCTGGAGTCACAGATGGTTGGCTGTATGAGATCAAATGTTGTGAAACTTCATTATAACAAAGACAACAATGCTACAGTATCAACATACTAGGTTGATGAAGAGGTTGATGGAGGTTGATGAAGAGGTTGCTGGAGCTATTGTATCAACATGCTAGGTTGATGAAGAGGTTGGCGGAGCTATTATGTTAGCCTTCGCATTCTTTTAGCACAAACTCAAACTAGTCAAACATATTGTAGTGGTGCCTTTCCATGTCATTCTCCGGCCAAGCTACACATGCAAGTAACCCAAGAGCTACAAACTAACTCCACCAATCTGGGTTGGAATCTACTAACTAGCGACCAGCCTAGCCTATACATGACATTTGGTGAACCAACGAGCAGACTGATCGGGGAGGRGAGAGCTGCTGTCTGTTTTCACTCTCAGGCTAGAGGAAGGAGGCAGCTTTCGTTTCAGGGTGCCAGTAGGGAGACACTATTTTGTAGGCTGTAATGGGGGAGTAGGGCTTGGGGTGAAGGGAATGGGCTTGGGAGTATGAGAGAGTAGGCTAGGAGGAAGGGAGGGGCAGTAGTAGAGGGGGTGGGGTACCACTGAATGGTGGCAAACCTCTCCTAATTGGCACTTGACATTTTTTTGCCATTGGCACTATAGTGGGCCGGCTTTCAAGCCCGCTCTGAGTCCTTGTTGGAAAAGTGCCATATGCAAATATGGCGAATGGGCTCCATTRTGAAGCCTCTGATATTAACAGCTCAGGGAACAATGATTTTGTGTGCTTACTCTGGACTCGTAGGTGTGTGAGCGAGAACAAGACAATGGCTGCCAAAGCCGCTTCGGTCTGAACAGCCCCTTCACATGACGTTCTGACAAGTAATTTCACCAGAATGGCCTTCTGTGGACTGAGGCTCTGTCAGGCTCTGTCCAAAAGCTTTGTTCAAGACTGAAATAGTTTGTTTCAGTTTGTGCAATATTTGCCAAACTTCTGAAAATGTAATATTTCTCTTTTTGTTGAGAGGCTCTTTTTCCTAACTGTTAAAATATACAGAAAAAGATTTGCTTTTTTCAAAAAACGCATCCTATGTTAAAGCATTACCAGTTGAGCACATTGTTCTAAATGCTAGAATGTATAGTGTTCTGTAATCCTTCTGATATTTCTCTATTTGGATTGTTTACCCTTCACTAGCTCCCGGCGCAACAGTGGAGGGAGATCAAAACATAAGTCCTGTCTCCCTTTGGAGACTTCTTGGCAAATCAATGATGAATTGTAGCAAAACTGAGAAGCATTTTCAAAGACCGAGAAATGATAAGAGACTGATCTTGGACAGATAGGCCAAACAAACTCCCAGCACTAACTTCCAAGAGGAAACATATAAAGCAGATTGTCAAAGGCCGTAAAGCAGTTCCATCTTTATCTCCACACAAGTCGAAACTGTCAGGGAGGAAACAGAACAACGGGTCCAACAATAGCACCCACCTCCGGTGTGGTCCGAACCAAGTCAAAGTACACCTGTTACTGCTAAGTTACCAAACTTAATCTCCTTTGTCTGGGTGGGCCCATTGACTTCTGTAAACGCCTGAAATACATTAATTTCTCTGTGAGCGACAGGGAGGCGGGGGACACTTTAGAAATAGCAAAGTCTGCCCCTCTGTACCAGCCCAACAGTGAAGCCATTTTCCAAACTCTGTTGGTGTGTTCTGTTGAGAGAAAGGGAGGCAGAGAAAAGGGGTAAGAATCACTGGGCCTTTTTCAGAAACCCATCTGGCTGTTAGGACCCGGAGGTGCTGAAATGGTGGTAAAGGAGCCCATTGTCTCCCTGTGACAAGTGGACTAGCTCTATTGACTGTAAAGTCTACTGGTGTGGGGCCGCCTAGGCCCGGCCACAATGCCTGCTTTTCTACTTGACACTTGGAGTCTAAATCTGCTTGCCTAGTGCTTGAAAGCTAAGACAAATCCACCAAACCCTCCCTCTGCCCCCCTTCCTTCCYTTCTCCTCTCCCTCCCTCCACCCTTTCTCTTTATCCCCCTCTCTCTTTGCCTCCCTCCACTCCAGACAGGGCTACAATAGAGTCCCGGAGGTTTTGTGGAACTCCTGTTTTTGTGCCATTTTCAGGCAGGCAGTGCAAATGCCGTCTTTCCTCTGGGGTAGGGTTGCAAAATTCCAGGAACTTTCAATGAACTCCCTGGTGTTCGAGAAATCCTGGTTGGAAGATTCTGGATTTCCTGCTTATTCCCTCCTTACTCCGTGCATCCTCCAACCAGAAAGTTCCTGGAATTTTGCAACCGTACTCTAGGGTCCCTAGTGTGGACTGTTTTTGATATGACTGTGCCACACACAGTCATCCCCCTTATCGCCACCAACAAAACAGCTGCACCAGTGCACACACCTTTATGGCAATCTGTCACTGACTTCATATCATCTTCTCTTGAAATAGTATTCATGCTTATCGTACAAATTGTAGCTAATTGGAGAGAAGAAATACTATTTTACTGCCTGAAAAATAAATACAAACTGATGTCAGAAAGCTAATCTAACTTTGCTAAAATCTCTACCCATAAATGTTGTCAATCAATCAAATTTTACTTGCATAACACTTTGTAAAAGGCCAATTTGTCACATTAACAACCACAACGGCATGTATGTAGCTATACATCCACCGATAACAACCAAGAACAGTCGTTGGGGCCTTGTTCCAGTTCCCCTGGATTCTTCCGTTGGTAATGACAGTAGCTAGGGAAAACAGACAAAGAGCCAGGTACCACTGTGCCACCGGAGGAGGTGACATCACCGCCTGTCACTTGCTGTCAAGGCCCTCGTCTCTCTCGTTCCCTCGCTGAGCCCTGAGCTCAAATGTCACACTCAGCACCTGCAATGCAGCAGGCAGGGACCGCTGCACAACACGCTAAAATTGACATTGTGAGTGTTGTTGCTATACAAACGCTCCAACAGGAGTTTCAGTCTAGTCCGACGTGCCATATTGGAGTAAGTATTGTGTTTGTTATCAAAGCAGAATTCAAATGTATAAATTTAGCCGAGTAAATGTGATTAAAACCCTGTTTAGGCCATTGATCACCAGATAACGTGTTTTTCAAACATACTGGTGCTATAGTATACAATTTACTCTCCAATTTCTCTGTAATGTCTTGAAGCTATGGAAGGCTGATTTGGCCGAAAGACAGAAAAATCATACTAGAGGCCTCACTCGACATGATTCTTTTTCTAGTTGAAAAGAAATCAACATCATTGCCTTTATGACTGATTGAAGGTGTGAAGATCTGATTGACCAATTACTCCCACTATTGGCTGAGGCCCGGATTGTTCCCTCTCTCATGGCTCTGTCACTGGGGGCAGTTTCTGGTTGATTGCCCTCGGACCACTCCCCCACAGAGCCCCACACAGTGGCATTCAACAAGACCCATCAGGCCTTTCCACATGGTAGCACCTCATGCAATGGAGGCTTCGCCATGGCCCATTCACAACCAAGCCAACTGTCACCTCAAATCAAACACCCAAACAAAAGCAAAATCAAACACCTTCCCACATGAAAGAAAGAGGGGGAGAAAACAAATAAACAACCATCTAGCTTAACAAAACTGGCCTCAAACAAATCTGTCCATTCGACTATGTGCTGGCAGGGGATTAACTTAAAAAGTCCATTGTAAACTTCCACAATCCAAATAACGTATGACATTAGAGGCTATAATCAGCAACCATACTTTCTATTCATTTCACCTGTTTCCCAAACCGCATTAACTAAAACCCCATCAGCCGAGTACAGATTTGCTACAACCGTAGGATGGTTACTTGCAGCTACTGACTGACCAATTTGTTAACCACTTCGGCAAAGTCCGCAGTCAGCACCATTCAGGTTGCCGTTGGTTCTTTGGGACCCGCCCACCACTGCTGGCCATGTGATCGTAAGTATAAGCCGCTGCATGCAGCCCCACACAGAGGGATCAGGGGCTTATTAGATTACAAGTGATCCTGTTGGACCAACCGGGCTGCTACGGACCAATGCCACCGGCCATGTACAAATACGTGGAAATATGTGTATGGCATTATGTGTATAGCTCATTATTTTTAGAGATCAATCTCAAAGAGATCAGGCTTTCCCAACTATATGGCTCAGGGGGAAATATAAAAAATTCTAATACTCAAATATGTAAATTTATAAGAAACTCAACAAATACTCAAACTCTCAAATCTGCTGCTAAAATTCTCAGAGGCAATTGTGATATATTTGAGGCAATAACAGAGACCAGATAGTTCTAATTGTCAAGCTGAGTTAAAAAGACACACACACGTACACATACACACATAAACCTGTGCAATTGGATGACATCACACGACTTACTTGACTTTTTCTTCTGCTCCCATGTCCTATGATGTCGGCCATTGTTTTGCTTGTTTTTCTGTGAATGGTAGAATGGGGTGGTGCGGCATGGGGGGTATGTGTTGGGGATCTTGATGCCTTTCAGGAGCGTAATGGGATTCTTGTTACTTTCGGTTATCTAGCTTTATGAAGAATGTACATCACTCATACAGCTAGATAACCAAAGATAACAACCAACCCCTAAGGCTGCCCATCCTCTTGTGCCACAGGTGATACGCAAGGGCCAGATTCTGACCTATAATCAGGAAAAAATAGTATTAACAATCAGAAAAATTAAGACTTTAATTTCCCTTTTCAAACTTAAGTGCACCCTGAGTAAACTGTAGCAGTTCTATGGAGAGGTCTGGTCACATTCATGCAGTACCTAAAATGTAAGAAATGCTGATTATTTTAAATGAATCAACTTTCATCAAATGTGTACTTAACAGTTCACAAAAATACCAGAACCTCCTGACCCTCTGCTTAAAGTACTCATCAGCAATTGGCCACTTACTAACTGTAACATTTCCCTGCCAATCCRCCCTCACTGTTCTGCTGTTACAAAGCCTTTGATTGGACGGCCAGCCCGTAACATGGCAGCCAAAGCCTTGACTCCTCAAAGTCAAATAATCAGCGTGAGGCTTGATCAAAACACCAGTCCAAACTGGTTACGGCGCCAGTCTTCCCAGACCACTCCTCTCCACCCCTGCGCCCACCCCTATGGTGAGGCAGTCTTTCACAAGGACTGGCTCCATAGGAGGGTAATGGCTTCAAACGCCCCCCACGCCATGTCCAAAATGTATTTTTTTAATTAAAACTGTTTTACTGTAAGATACAGAGAGAAGGGTTTGTCTCTTGCATTTGCATATCTATTAGAGATTCCACACTAAATTGGGGAGGGCATGTTCAATGTTGGGGTCAGAATATGGCACAAAAGCACAAACACACACAAGTGCAAACCTACACACACAGATACACACACACACACACACACACACACACACACACACACACACACACACACACACACACACACACACACACACACAGAGTACACACATTTCTGGCACATGGCACAAGGGCCAATTAAAAGTTTTTTTGTCTGCCCAGCCCTACAATGAGGCTCCTCCCATCTATACATGTTCTAATGACTGACAGGAGATAGATGGAGGGAGAGAGAGAGAGAAAGACAGAGAACATTCTCCCCTTTAGTGTACACATCTTTACCTGTAGTCTCACACTGTTGGCAGATAACACATCCTCTCCTTACTGTCAGCTAGAACAAGAATTCAAGCTTGAAAATGTATTCTATCTTATTTTGGTTCATAATCTACCAGTCACCATAAGGATTTCTAACCACCTTTATCATTTCTTACTACAGTATGCTACACAAGGACAAAGCAAGGCTCTTTGAAAGCATCCGCACTCGCAAACATGCATATTCCATACAGTACATGCACATACACCCATGCACGCAAGCACACACACACGTGCAAACCAAACAAAAGCGTGCACACATGCTGGAAATAGGAATGATACTATCTTTCCTGAAAAAGTGACTATTCACCCAGGAAGGTATTTCTTCCTGCCAAGGACAAAATGCCATCAAAACAAAATACTGATGCAGTTACAGAAATGTCCTGATCTCTACGTGTCTTTTTGTCAGAGAGAGAATTGACATGCTACAACATCCTTTGAAATGATATCTGACATGGATATTGGATAAACTTTGTTTAAATAGTGAGACTTGATTATATAAGCATAAAGGGTTATCAATACATTTATCTCAGTTATTAATTTGTGCTGTTTATTGGCACAGTCAATAACTTGATTGTACATATAATGCATGAAATTATTTTGAATTATACTGTCCCAGGATTAATATTTGAAATCCAACTAAATAATAATAATAATTTACTGTTTTTGTGACACTGTACACAGTATGTGAGACAGTTGTGTGAATATATATTTTTTTTTAAATTGCAAAGTTATTATATAATATAAATACTTATAATACTACCACAAACGATAAATAGCATTATATTCTCAACATTATATTGAAAACAATCAAAAACGTGCATTTTATGTTATTTTCAAGAAATTACATTTACCATGTATTTCATCATTTGCAGTGGAGAGTTTGAATTGGAAAGTTGTTGTTTTTATTATCCTATTTTATTAATCAATATTATTACAATTCATATTATTGCCATTATTATTGTTTTTATTATACTGTGCAAATTCCAAATAGTTTGATACGCAGTTGCGACGTTTCCTTCTTGACCAACTTTATTTCAAGTAATAATAATAAACATTATTTAAGGAAATAAAGTAAGAAATAATATGTTTCATATTAGGCCTACATTGCGCCAGATAAGATTACAAATAACTCACACTGCGCAACAGTAACGAAGCTCACCTCAGATTCAGCACCACAGCAGTGGACAGCGGCCTTGTCTCTTAGTAGCCTTCAGTGCCAGGATTTCAACACCACTATAACGTATCAAAATCCCTGATAAGCATATTAACTATCATACAATCAGTTTGTTAAAAATAACTGCATTTGTCTTCTTGTTTTAACAGTTAACCTAGGCCTACCCCTTGGTAAATTCAGATAGGCCTATATGGCGCAGTAACGTGCCAGGGAGAGATCCGGTTCGACTGTCTATTACTGCATCTTGCCAACCTCATAATTGTCAAGGGGTATAACTCATTCAACCATTCATTCATTCATTCAAACAAACCTAATCCCTCCTCGTCATTGGATAAGACGTTGGTGACGTCCTTCAAATTGATCCTTAGGAATAATTGAAGCGCACAGGGATAGGCTGCATTGAAAATGTTTGATGACGCAATACACAATGCATATATTTTCTGTAGATGTATTTTAGGTACAAAGAACGTAGTTATAGCTTTATAATAAAGTGATCAATGTATGCCATTGAGATATGACGTAAATCGATGTAATTCAATCCAACCTGATCCGTAATTTATTGGCACATTGCTGTTGCTCAGGTCTCAATGCTTATGCACGAGGCACGAACTGAGGTCATTTCTAAATGTTCATCATATGTAATTGGCGCGGTCCATGCAATCTGTTGGCAGAGGGCCTAAACTACTGTAGCCTACCGCTGCACACTGGAACCTTGTGGAGTCATAATACCAACAGCGTTCACTGCTACGAAAAAATGACGAGCTTGACAAGTATGAACGCAAAGGTGTAGATATGCAGTAAAATAACATTTCATTTCTGTATTCTCTTGTGAAATTATGATTGATTGATACGGTATTAATATCCATAGGCTTAGTCAATTTGTAATACTTTATTAACTATTGACTCGAATTTACTAAGTTTTCAACGGGTACTTTCACTGCACTCTTATGCACAAATTATATCATATAGGCTAATTTAATAACAAAAGGTCAGTGCTATCGAGGATCCTTGGGACATCCCTACCCTAAACCCTAACCGTAACCATATCAATAACCATAACCATTACCTTAACCATTTCGACTTCAACGGGGTATGGACGTTCCAAGGATCCCGGATATCATGGACTACAAAAAACTACGATTTTAGCAAAACACGTCCTACAATGTCTCTTCCATTTGGATTTTGTGCAAGTGATTTAACTGAGTTAAAGTGAACAATGTCTAAGCCATACCTGCCCAGTTATTAAAACTGTAAGAGATTGTGGTGTATTTATATTACCTATGCCACCTGCTCTGTTGCGCCTATATGTCTCTCCATTGAATCCTGAAAAAAACAAAAACAAGAAACGCTTATTTTCCAACCCAACTGCAGTCCTATGGTAACTGTCCGGTTTAGGTCAACAATTACAACAACCCAGTCTCGTTTGAACTGAGTATATAACTTTTTTTTATTGTGCCTACAGACAGGTACGAAGCCTCAAGCCTGCATCTGCCCCTCTAGATATGACGTTGAGGCGACATAAAACCATTACATGGTCCAAGATAGTAGGCTAAAATTCACGAGAGCGTTGTTAAGTAATCTACCTGTATAAAGGCACCTGAGCTAGATAGGTACCCGAGTCTAGAGGTAGGACACGCCCCAGATGACATCTCCAAAAGCACCCTAAAGACATATAGGCAATAGGCAGATCGATTTTTAGACAAGGCCTTCAACAATACTCGTAAGAAAACGAGTCAGACCTACATTACGCACAACCCACAATCCAGCTAAGTGCTTGGGAGAAATGTGCAGATTAAATTATTTGCAATTTAATAAAGAAAACACGCACGTTTATGGATAGTATGTCACCAGATGTAGCACGAACTATAACACCAAACCAAACAACAACCTGGCTGTGCAAAAGCAATTCACTTTTTGATCTTAGGCCGCAAAATACAAGCGTTACATTTCATATAATTCTGCAGTCTCTTTACTTACACATCATACCATGGCCTATGACAACTAATGTGTACGCAATCTGCTATTGCGCTATTAACGTATGTATTAGTGTCCTGTACAGGCCTACCACTGTCACATATATAGTACTACTTCACAAAGCATAATGGTGGTACATATCAATGCTCTATGCTCCAGTAATGTGCACACGTGTGCTCAGAAGGCCGCGTATTCGGCGTGCACGTGCGGATTGGATGGCCTTGTGATTCCCCATCCATCCGTTATAGGTGTGAGCAGTTGTACTTTATACTATATTCCTATTAATCATTTTTATAGTCTGGACTCGAATCTCAATTGATCAACTGATCGAGGCCTAACCTACATTTCGAATAGGCGACTTTTCCTTAAAACTATAGAAATGTAATACATTAATGTAGCCTACATTATGTGGCAAATTACACGCCGGATGACATATAGACAATTTCCCTGTGATGTTTTAGAAGTATATCTGGCTATATCAATAATTTATGTAGAAATGGCATGGTATGTAAAATGACATATGATTTCTATTACCTCTGTGGGTCTGCGTCTGTCTGGGTGATGCATGTGGAACCTTGCCGTGTGAGGGGCATGGTTAGTCTACTCCATAGTGCGTAATGGAGGTCGTTATCAAGCCCCCTAGCCCGAGATTGCCCATATCCCATCTTTCTTTGTTTGCTCAAAATGATTCAACTAGAATAGGTGAAGTGTTGGGTGTAATGAAGGAGAAAGCTGTATCGTATCTAATGCATTGTAAGCCTGACCTTTCAGTCATTAAATTCAAGTGAGACCACATCCAAAATTGAGGATATATCGAACTGGTTGTTTCCTATGCTACAAACATAATTTCAGCCTACAAAATTAAACAAGCTGTAATGGATAGGCTAGTTGTTTTTTGTCTTGTAGGATATCTAATATGCGGATACCATTCAATATAAATTATCATACACAATCTTCAAATGAGCATAAACATTGCAATTGATAGCCTATTCGATTGATACAGGACAACCGGTGCCAAAGACGTATAGCTCGATATTGCACGAGTCTCATACAGTGAGTGCCAACCCCACCAGGATAAAATGATGCGCTAGCGTGTTCTTTTATTTGTTATGTTTTATGCTATACATGCATGCAAAATTACGACTGCGTTGTCCACATCCGCGTCAATAGCACGCAACAGAACATACATTTTCTAATCATATATGCCATACTCACCCCGGTGTCTGCCAGCCACGGTTACAAACGCTCTCCACAACAATCAACCGAGCGAGTCAAGAGATGTAGAACAACTGAGCGCTTGTAGGTTGGCTCGCGCCTGGTCTTGAGCTTCATGGCTGCAGCTCGCTGTGACGTCGCGCTGGCCCCATCCATTCATCTTTTCGCGGCCGGGTCCCCCCTTGTTTATAATCGAGATTATTTCCCATAGAGATGGTGTTCGCCTCCCCCCGCTGAGAGCGAAGTGAACTGTTCGCTGTGCCTTGCGCTCGCCATTCCTCTTGTACAATGCATATGAACTTAAACATGCCTGCCAAAAAGCATATAGCATCGCCAAGACCCTCCCCTTATGACACGACAGTAGGGGCCTCTTTGACACGATGCAGCTCTATTGTGTCCCCTCCCTCTGAAATTAAGAAAACGGGCTGCGATATGAATATATTCAACATCTCTCCCAACCATGGTTTTGTATTACCGTAAATGTCATCGCCCTCAAGAGTGCACGTGTCCAAGATATTCGTCTCATATAGGCTAGGCTACTACAATCCTTTATGTCTGTTCATGGCGTCCATTTTCTTGTGATTTCATGCCAACGTTATGAGGATGAGTTTATATGAATCAGTGATATGGGCTTCAAAGCTCCCATAGGGATACATTTCAAATATTGAGTGAAATAACTCTATTGCTTTGTGAAAGTCTAAAAAGTTTGGCATGACTGGTTGGAGAGAGGTTTAGACCCTGGCTCCTGTGGGATTATATGAATTCCATGTAATCTTGTCTAGTTACCAATATTCGTTTGACGTGAAGGCCCCTGCGACTATGGACTAACTCCTGCGCCTGAATCAAGTGCGCGCATTCCCCATTCCCTTTGTCTGTCTCTTTGATACATAAGACTCGTGGAATGTGACCACTGGATCGCCAGGGTGAGACCGTGCAAATCAACTTTTACCGTCAGCAACGAGTCCAGACCAGCAGACAAGGGCCAAGAAAGGGGTCTAGGTCGGTTGATTATCATAATAATCAGATCGTGGGGATGAAAATCTCCTTTGAATAAATTACTTATTCAATAGGAGGTTCGACTGCCAAAGAGACAACTTTGTCAGCCACAGTTGTTGTTGGTTTCTCTCTATCAGTGTTCAGGGGTCCCCATTTCTTTCTCTCCAAATGTTGGACGCTTCCTAGAGATCAAACTATAAATACGGCTACTGTTTCTTTCCCGGGCTTAGCTTGGTAAGCTTTTTTTCTTCTCTCCAGCTCACAACGATGCACGGGTTACCAAGGGCAAGCCTTAAACCGTCCTTTGGTAGCGGCTAATGGGCTATGGGTTGGGACAATGGCTTCGTTTCCCCCCAGCGACCGCATGATGGGAACCCGGACGCGTTGTGACAAGGATAGTGTACAGAAATGTTATGATGGCAATTTGCCGTCCCAAGTTCATTACACTCGGTCAGGCCAACGTCTAGCATGTCGACCGCCCCCCCCCCCCCCCCCCCCCCCCCCCCCCCCCCCCCCCCCCCCCCCCCCCCCCCCCCCCCCCCCGCCGCCGCCCCCCCCCCGCCCCCCGTCCCCCTGGCAGTGACAGGCCTCACTGTTTGCACAATTTTAGATAAAACCACAACAAGAAGGTAACACTCTTCTTATACGAGCCTATAGTAGTAAAAACATATCCTTTAAAAGGTAACATTTATGAGGAATAATGTCATGCGTTCATTACTTAATTGACGCATAAAATCAAATATGTCCGTGTAGTGCTTCATTCTGTGAATGTGCTTACTGACGGGGGTTTTAAGTCGTCTTAACCTGTGAAAAACTAGCCTAGTCAGTTTAGGCAACAACTCAGTATGTTGGCTAGTAAGATGCTTGTGGTAATACACAAGTCATCATGCGTCAAGTTTACATTCGTGATACTTTACGCTTGCCGTTAACAAAACGGAATATGAGGATATTTGTTGAATAGTTGAAAACTATTTGTGTGAGCTCCACCGCGCTGACATAACAAGTTATTGTGTTAAAAGGACAGAAAAAGCACGTTGTTATATCATCCAGAGTTCCGTGGCAGCCCATAAGCTACTGGTATCGCCTTTTCCTTCAGTGTGATTCTGGTTAATAGATTTGAGGATTAAGATTTAGAAAATTCTTTATGGTCCCATGTAGGCCAGTATTGCCGAAAACCAAAAAACCCAAACATACTAAAGGGAAAACACACATTTAGGGCCTACATTGTGAAAACATAAACCATGGTCGAAAACGTTTAAAACCCCTCTCTTGATGAACATTTGTGCGCTGTTTGAATGACAAGCGCCGGCGTGGGAGGATCCATCTTTGCTTCGTGCTTCTTATGAAGCAATAGCCTCATTACTCACCTATGGCTTGAGCATGGAAAACGTGGCGTTGATTTAGGCTTCGCCGAGATTCAATAGTAGGCACTTTGCCGGCCATTATGCCAAACCTGGGATTCCAGTGGTCGAGTCCTATGCATTATTTCAGACTTTAAGCCATTGTGAGAGGCGTTCAAATTATTAAAATGCATAAGACCACCCTGTGAAGTTTTGTATGTGGTTTTGGGAACCGTAAAAAAGTTACAGAGCAAGAGTCTGTATTCAGCCTCTTTTTCACGAAGAGCTGCCACGCCCCCCGTAACTACTTTAGACAGTGAGCCCCATGTAGCCCAAAATTTGCAAATGTAAGACGTGGCAAACAACCGTTTTTATAAGAGGCACCCCGTAAATTCTATCCTGCCACCAGTGAGAAATAAAAAAAAAAAGGAGGAGAATGAGCAAACCAAAATTTGAAACAAATACCGACCAAGGCTTGTTGGTTTTTTGTGGCCTTATTCCGTCCAAATTAACATATTTTTCTTTATTTCACACCTTCAAGGCACATTAAAATATTAGCCTGTGGCTACGAGCCCAAAAACAGGCAGAAGTTGTTGGTTTCCGGCAATTAGCAAACGTTTATGCCAGTGCAAGAGCTTTTGTTTGCTCAAAGGCACACACGTCACTACCCAATCCCCTTTTTAATTGAAATTTGAGGCAAATTTAATAAAACTTACAAGTGCAATGCAAATTGATAATATTTGCTGGGTTGTGTGTTGCTGTGTGTGTTTGTGTTGTTGTGGACTGTGTTGTGTGTCTGTTCTTGTGTATTGTGTGTCTTAGTGCAAATGTGTGTTTGTGTCGTGTTGTGAGTGTGAGATGTGTGTGTGTGTGTGTGTGTGTACAGATATGTGGTGTGGAAATTGAAAAACCCCAATACCTCAATTGTTTTTAAACTTTGCACATAATGCTTTCACTCGTATTTATCAATTATTTTTAATAATATCACATTTCCCCGATAAACAATCATATTTGTGTGTCATGGCTTGAAATTATGCGCTTTGCAATATATTTCCCAAGTCCAACCTAGCTATTTCTAGTTTTCTCACCACTGCTAATAAATTGCCACCCTTTTCTTGGCAAGCTAGAATCTGAGACGTGCTTAGCAACGCAAAGCTCAACGATCTTTTGTCCCCCTAAATCTGGACATATTGTCAAGACTCCATGGGAGTCCATTGCGCGCACACACTCTCCTCGCGCCACACGAGACAATCCCTTCCCCCTATATCATTCATCAACCGAGAGGAAGTTTTAACGTCAGGTATTTTAGAAACAAGGCGATAATATATCGCCTACACATTTCTGTAACACGGATATCAAATATGCCTATTGTAAATAGGCTACAAATGATACCTACATATATTCTTACCTTTACATTTACGATAGGGCTGCACCTTTCCGCTTGCACTTCTTGATATACAATATTCAAAACAATTAACATTGAATCTGTTCTGGAATTGTGTGAATAGCATTACGTCGAGAGAATTGCAACCGAGCGTTTCAGTAGTAGCGTACATGCCTCATGCAGATAAAAATACAAACTTGCAGGTCTACTTACAATTACAGTACATTTAGTAGGCCTACATTCTTTGGTATTAAGTGTAAGAATGTATTTTGAATAACAAAATAATCTAGGTCTGTTTATTGAAAAAGGTTTCCTGTAAACCATGCAGGAACAAAAATGGCGGGTTGAAAAATCGCACACGCAAGAGTCATTACGCCTGCAATTAAAAATTAATTTGCATATGCTAATCAGTTTAAAATTAATCTTGACGCTCAATTGGAGAAGAGAAGGAGGCCCTTCGTGTGGATCAAAAGCAAAATCATAATATATTTTTGGTGCAATCGGTAAAGATGAGGTTTAGAAAGCATTAAGAATGAAAAATGGCAATACATTTTACAGCAAGTTTTTCACTTCACTGCAGGTCTACTTATCAATGCACTTCAATGCACATTGGCACAAATACATAATATGCACACAAGAAAAAATGCAGTCCAGAACTATATTTCTGATGTCAGTGTGTGTTTAGTGTCTGTGTGTGTTAAAATTCCGAAAATGATTTCCTTATGTTAGATAGAACAATCTAATGCAGGTATATGGTCACATTGCAATGGTGCATAAGTTTAGTTCATGATTAATATCTTAAACAATGTTTATGGGCCATATACGTTATAGGCTATTAACAATCACAATGCATGTATTGTGGTTTTACAGGAGTGAGAGCGTTTTATTTCACTCCAAGTGTGCAGGAAACAACCTCTCCCAGATGCACATCTGACGTTGCAAAACTTGTGGGGCAGAATGCGTACATAGGCCATACACAAACCCTGTTCGGTATTCATGTAAGTCCAATGGTCCCGTTTATTTAGTAAAGAGCCAAATTGGTGGAACAACACAAAACGCAGGTTACACCATGATTGAAGAAATAATTGATAAGTAAGTAAATACTGCACCAAGGTTATGTGATAGTATATGTGTGCTTTGCACTGTTGCAAACGCTCAGTAAATCTGTTCCTGAGTCAAAAATCGGTTTCCCCAATGCATTAGACATATTTCAAAAGAAGGCTCTGCTTTGAGATATAATCTCTCACTGACCAAACATAGTATTTCTGGTGGATCATGTTAGCTCGCTGGTCGGTGGTCTGGTTTCTCCTCCCCGTAGCAGGACTCTCGGAATGATGAAGAGTGATGTGTAGGCCCTAATGCCAAATTAATTGCTTAATTAATGCGTTCATAAATATGAATGCAAGAGGCCCCAATTTGCTGACATGCGTGTAGGAGCTTTGCGTAGCTACATGATGTCATCATGGGGAACACAAAGTGCTTCAGAATGACAACGTTACAAAGGCTGGTAACCTATAGATGCCACTCTCATAATGGTATAATAATGTGGCTGAAAAATCTGAATTTACTTCCTCACCATAAATATAAGGGTGTAGGCCTGGTCCATAGTTGCTAAGATCCTTCATAATAGGTATTGCTCATAATTTCGAATATAATATAATACAATACAGATCTTATATTTGGCTGTAGGTTCATACTTAATATTAGTTGTATTCTAAAAAAAAAATGTTGCCACTTGCTTGCCTGTAGCCTGAATTATTATAGAATAGTCTTTTTTTAAAGTATTTTATGGAGACGTTTGTGGCCATGGCAAATCAATGGAAAACATATTTTGAAGCTGCTCTCCAATTTTCGGAACAATAAGCCTAACAAAAATGTATTGCTGTGAGTAATTATACTTCTATTATATTTTACAAAGTAAAACTATTTTTAAGGTCTTGTGAAAGGGGCGATCCAAGCTTTCTAACGTTCCAATCTTGAATTGCATGAGCTTTGCTAAGTCAAAATATCCTTCGTTCAGTTGAAGTATTAATAAACGACATTTATTCTGACAATAACGAATACCAAAGGTAGCCTAGTGGTTAGAGCGTTGGACTTGTAACCGAAAGGTTGCAAGATCGAATCCCCGAGCTAACATGGTAAAATTCTATCGTTCTGCCCCTGAACAAGGCATTTAACCCACCGTCATTGAAAATAAGATTTTGTTCATAAATGAAGGTACATTTTTTTATCTAATACAGAAACACAACATAGTAGGTATGCATATTATGTACCCACAGTTCAAGAAAATGAACACAGGCAATTGAGGCGACTTTAATACCAATGTAACTTGATTCATTTTTTATAGGCCTTACAAGCCAGTAAACTGTATGCATTTCAATTGTTGAATTCCTGCACTTTTCTGGATATGTGCAGATTTGTGCACAATATTTTGATTGATCAGATGAATTTGTTATACAGGCATTTGGCCCAATTATAACCTCTTAATCGTAGGCCAACACACATGCAATTGAATGCGTTCCAATCACTTTTAACGACAAAACTTGTGAAAAGAAGAAATCACAGGCCATGTTTCTGAGGAGGAATATCAACAGGT
This sequence comes from Salvelinus sp. IW2-2015, assembly GCF_002910315.2. NCBI lineage: Eukaryota > Metazoa > Chordata > Actinopteri > Salmoniformes > Salmonidae > Salvelinus > Salvelinus sp. IW2-2015. The sequence continues at coordinate 12,765,228 of NC_036845.1, forward strand.
GCCCACACTTAAAATTAGAAAGAACTACGAATATTTAAATCGTTATATCTCTAGCGTGTCATACTCGTTGCCATTTATTTTACTGGAGAAGTTGAGGTTATAGAGGCTATATGAAAATGTCAAAACTCGTAGATGGTCTCTCATGTCAGTCTTCGAGGCCCATTTAATGCATTTCTCTATGCACATTCTGTCGGGTTTGTCCTACTCTGTCCTCATTAGGACTTGATACCAAATGTTTTATTGTAGAGTATGAATGAATGATGGGCTGCATATTGAATACACATTGCCATCTTCTTACATAATTTGCTTGGCCGAGAATTTACTTGGAGTAAATCCAATGCGCAAAGCACTAATTGGGTTTGGGGATTAGGGTTCAGGTTACCCTTTGCGTTCTGACGGTGTCAGTGGTAAAAGACAGCTCGATTTAAACTTTCTGAGCACCGAGCACTCCTACACCATACCTGACAGGAAGGCTTTGTAGCAATTATTTATTTCTGCCTCCCTTCCCCATTTATAACCCAAAGAAAGAATCGAATGAAAAGAAAATGGATTTGTAAAAATACGACCACGCCCATCATGAAACGAGATGTTTTAAAGAGAGCAAAGTGCAGGGGCACAATGGTGAAAGTCAGTCTTTTGAGCACGGTTCACCTCTGCGATTGAGTTGTCAGCGTGGTTGTATGTCTACAGTATTAAAGAGGTCGGTGTGTTCATAAAAATGCACCCGGCTGCACGAAACCAAGCTTATTTGTGTTAAAGGTGACGCGCGAGTGTGAAGATGGGACCATTTTCATTATTGGACCTCTGATCTCGTGGGGCTTTTGCATGTTTATTGAATGTATGCCTGGGGGCGTTTAGACAACATTAGAGATATTTTCCTAGTACCACCAACCCCTTCCTATCCTTTGGATTTGGCCTCATTTAAAAGACGTTAGGCCTATGTGC
>NC_036845.1:12766272-12846521 GCF_002910315.2 Salvelinus sp. IW2-2015
CGATCACTGTTTCACCTCTGCATTGAGTTGCAGCATGGTTTATTGCCTACAGTATTAAGAGCAGGAGGTCGATGTGTTCATAAGAATGCACTGGGTCACGAACCGAGCTTATTAGTATTAAGGTGGCGCGCGAGCGTGAAGATGGGACCATTTTTCATCATTGGACCTTGAGCTCGTGGGTTTTTTGAGTGCTTATTTGAATGTAGACACATTAAGAGATATTTCTAGGCATTTCCTAGCACCAACCCCCTCCTATCCTTTGGATGGCCTCATTTAAAAAGGACTTAAGGCCTATGTGCTGCACCAGTTGCTCTGGTTTAGTTTAAGTGCTGGTAGCCCTAAGTGATTGGGGGTGGAGATTCACTGATTATGATAATTCAATCTGGGAATCATGCTGTGAGAATCAATGAGTTTAAACAGTTCAGATTTAATAACTAATGATGGAATCAATGGGATTATTGGCTCTCAGGCCTCCGAGGGCGCAGCGGTCTTAGGCACTGCATCTCAGCGCAAGAGGCGTCTATAGTAACCTGGTTCGAATCCAGAACGTATCACATCCGGCCATGATTGGGAGTCCAATTGGTCGGCGCACAAATTGGCCCAGCGTCGTGGTTGAATAAGAATTTTGTTCTTAACTTACTTGCCTGGTTAATATAAAAAAATATGGGTTAATTTATGTCTCAACTAGGACTGCTCTTTGACTGATTAGATCTCAATGGACAAAAGGTTTTAACAAAAACAAGTAGACTTTATCGCCTGTATTGTTCAAATGGATAGGATATCAACTTTCCTAACTTGTATTAATCCATGCGGTGCCTTGTGAGATCAGAGCAAAAATGCAAGGCTGTTATTTCACTAATTTTTAATCGGCGGAGAGCATCCAACGTTGCTTTATTTTGTCGATGCTATATTATTAATTTCAATGTCTCGTTATTGAGAAAACAAACCGTTTAATATTGGACAATACACCAACGTCCAGCTGCAATCTTCCTGGTAAAAGTAATGGAATTATATTTTGACAATGTTGTCCCTTCTTTGCAGGAAATTTAAAAACGCTCCCCTCTGCGTTCAAACAAATAGCATATTCTTGGAGAAGAGGTAAGATTGTTGTTAGTACGATTACCTGACTGAGTGCCGCCACGCACCTGATAGCCTCAGTCAGGAGGCACTGTCCACTCCATGCATGGCCCTGAATGTTACGCGGTCACTCAAACTTCAGCCAAGAACACAGGTTGTATTTTTTATGTAAACTTTATTATTTTCCCCGACTTAAATATAAATTGGTGGAATATATAGGAGTAGTGGCAATTATTAGTAATCACATTTAAGTAAAATGGATGCGAGGCCCATAGCCTTTTTATTATGAACCCACATCACACATGACGGTCTGCACCCCTTTAAAAAAAAATGTCACATGTTCTCAATTATTGTTTTTGTTAACTATAATTTGGTCTAATATTTTTGACATTACTTAAAGGCAAACCAAAGTTCCAATTACGTTATACATATGTGAAGCCTATTATATATTTAAAATGAGTTAATGCTCTTTTTGAATCAAGTATCATGTGTGAATAACCAGGGCACTTAATTGTTTTTATTTCAAAATAAGAAGCTCTATGCCAAATGGAAATAGAGGAATTTCAAACAGGAAACCTACAAATATCTGCATCACCTGATATAAATAACTAAAGCACCATTGATAACGTGTATTCGTCTCTCCATCGGCATAAATGAATATTTTACTTTCCTTACTTACTTACATACTTACTTATCAGATCAATAGTATAAGTCAACGTAAAATAGCCGATCTCCAAGCAATGGCCATTGATCATAGGTACTACTTGTATGAGGTATGAGAAGAAAAATCGCATGCTGGCCATACACGTTTAATGTCCTGTAAAACTCTTCATATAGATAGACAAAATAATGAAAGATAACCCCTAACATTGTAAAACGGAAAACCTCAACGAGTCATTTTAAGAAACATGAATAAACTATAGAGCTATATAGGGCTATAACATCATTCTGGGATTGCATTACCTGCATATTCTTTAAGGCCCAGGGCAGTCACCCCAAACGTGATTTTTCCTAAAGTTCTAATATTCCATATTAGGTTGAAAAAATATATGTGAAATTTTGTGAAAATGATGAATAAGCCCTTTAGTGTAAATAGTTTGTTTGAAAAGATTGCCTGAAATTTCCGCCTGTTTTGTGGGATTGGAGTTTGCGCCTGAAGACACGCCAGGCAGTAAATATTGGATGCTAATAGACCAATAGTAAAGAGAGGGTCCAAACCCTCTGCCAATTAAAACTTGTTCGATTTCCCTCCCCATTTCAGACCACCCCCATAACACTCCTAGCTAAAATTATTGCTTGTGAAATTGTCCTTGCCTAGAAACTATTTTGGGTCTTTTTGACCTTTTAATTTGGAAACAATCACAATAAGTTGTTACCCAAAAAATATTTGATATTGAAATGAAAACAGCTGCATTATACCTTTAAGGCTATTTATATGTTCATGCTGAGAATAAACAAATAATTGACTAGTCACTCAAAGTGTTTCATTGAACATTTTAAATAAGAACTTACCTGAATGCGAAATGAATAGCTGAATAAAAATGAAGTCCCTAATTTTTACTTGGAAGAAGTCAATTACATTCTCCCTTGATATAAATATTTTGTTAGTTGTTTTCCAACGAAGACACTGTCTTCAGTGGGCCTATTCATGTTCCATATTGGTTTTTACTCCAGTTGTGCTGCCAACGCTACATTTAGCTGAAATAATGGAATTTAAATAGCATATTTCAAATATCAAAAATATGGAAAACATCCCATGTCTGATGAATGCAGCCTATAGCACTCTCTACACTTTGGCCTACTATTTTAACATTAGTAAAATCAAGCAGGTAGGTTTTTTTCACATTAACCTCGGATTCTATTGAATAAACATTGCCTTCTGGTTGCTTACCTATGCTATAATTATGCCGTATTATTTATATTAAAAAAAAAACACTTCATTTGCACAATTTTCATTGATGGGAATATTAATTTCAATGACATTTCCATGCAACCAAAGACCCGATAAGAATACAACCACTAAGCATGGCAGAGACGTGCTAATTGAAACCAACTGCAGTCATAATTCAGAATTTATTATGTCCATTGGCAGGGTATGCCGGCTACTTACGATGTTTTCCATAATTTATGGGCATGTGGTTGGTTTTAGAAATATTCCTCTCTTGCGGTAGTGCCCGGATTAACAGAGAGAAAAAAATCAGACAAACACACACTGTTTCATTTGCATGTTGTATCCCACGGTGGAAATTACCAATGGCGTGCAATTAATAGCACATAAATTAAAATGAGAGAGTTCTACATTCCAGGCACAGGCGGTCCTTCCTAGAGGAAGAGAAAGGCCTCCGTTGGCGGAAAACAAGCAGAAGTGTTCACACGCTAAATTAGGGAAGGAGGGAGGAAAGTGTTTTCTGAAATAGGCTACATCAGCCTATACACCCCCCACCACTCTTCCCAAGGACAAGTAGGCTAATCGATGAAATGAAACGGTACGCAGAATACTCTAGCTTCCTTATAAAGGTGGCGTTTCCACTTCCACTTAACCACTCCATAAACATCATACAATATTATATTAAAAAACATATAATTATGGAAATTGTTTGCAGTTATGTTATTGCACTATAAATGGTCATGTTCAGTTGGTCCATTTACGTTTGACATATTGCCCCACCCCTTATGTCGTATATAATTGTATGGATAAAGGTTTACAAAAACATTTTTTTTTGATTACCCCATACAGTGCCTAGTGAAAGTCTACACACCCTTTTCACAGTCTTCACATTTTGCTGCCTTAAAATTGAATTTACATTCGATTTTTTTTCCTACAGTTGGTGGAAGCACCTTTTGCGGTCGTTAATTACAGTTGTGAATCGAAAATACAGCAGTATTCAAACCTTGTCTATGATTTTCAAGCATATTCAAATCAGGACTGAGACTGGACCACTAAGGGACACTCAATACCTATTGGAAAGCAATTCTGGTTTATCTTTGGCATTGCGTTATTGTCCAGCTGAAAAATAGAACTATCCCAGTGTTAGGTTATCAGAGAACTTAAGAGTGTTTTCTTCTAACTTTTTTAGCTTGGCTTTGCTCCTACCATATTTATTTTGATCCATACCTATAAGCATACCTATAACATGATTCTAACACCACAATACTTTAAAATACAGAAGGTTTCACTCTGTGTTGTGCTGTATTGAATGTGATCCAAACCTGTAGTTTTTAATTTATGCCAAAAAGTWAATTTCCGCGTTATCTTGCAATATTTCTTAACAGCTTTGTTGCAAACAGAATGGATGATATGGAGTGGATTTTTTTTAATACAGGCTTCCTTCTTTGTCATACAGGCCAGTAATGTGGAATGAATTCAATGTTGTTGATCTTATTTTCAGGTATTGTTGTGGCAGCATCATGGTATGCTTGTCACCAGCACCAGGATCAAAATAAATATGAAAGGAATAAAGCCCAACTAACAAAATGTAGGAAACCATCCATAGTCCTCTGAAAACCTCATCCTGGCGGACAGTTTTATTTTTCAGCGGGACAATTACACACATTTTAATGGCAAAGACACACCAGAACAGATTTTCAAGATGTTAGTGTTCCTGGATGTTCCAGTCTCAGTCCTGACTTAAATAAGCTTGAAAATCAGAAACGAGGTTTGCATATTTACAAATTTACTGAGCTTGAGGAATTTTTACAAAAACAATGGATACACATTGAGTGTACAAGACATGCTCTTTCCATGACATAGACTGACCAGGTGAAAGCTATGCTCCCTTATTGATGACACCTGTTAAATCCACTTCCATCAGTGTAGATGAAGGGGAGGAGACAAGTTAAAGCAGGATTTTTAAGCCTTGAGACAATTGAGATATGGATTGTGTATGTATGCCATTCAGAGGGTGAATGGGCAAGACAACATATTTAAGTGCTTTTAAATGAGGTATGGTAGTAGGTGCCAGGTACACCATTTTGAATGTGTCAAGAACTGCAATGCTGTTGGGTTTTTCATGCTCAACAGTTTCCCGTGTGTATCAAGAATGGTCCACCACCCAAAGGACATCCAGACAACTTGACCCAACTGTGGGAAGCACTGGAGTCAACATGGGCCAACATCCCTGTGGAACACTTTCGACACCTTGTAGAGGCCATGCCCCGACGAGTTAAGGCGGGTGTTCATAATGTTTTGTTGCCCTGAGAGTTGAGCAAGGTTGGTAGAATCCTATTCAAAATTATTCACAGCTACCAATTATTAACTCGGGGGTAATCTTTTATTTTTGTAATAATTTGGAGCATTTTCCATCATTCTTTCACTTTGAAAATATGGAGTAGGTCAGTACTCCCCATTGGAGAACCCTTTTTAGTTCCAGGGAGAACCCTTTTGGGTTCCATATAGAACCCACTATATATATATATATATATAGAGATAGCATATTTTTTCTAAGAGTGTAGTGACTGTATATGAAGTGCTTACTCATTGACCAGCATCTATTATTTATTCACAAATGACAATGCAAGGAAAATATAAAAGTTGGTCTTATAGACTCAACCCTATATGGATATGTCTTATAAGTTTCAGTTATTGGGCATCATCTGCCTAAAGATTTGTAAGTATTCTTAATGCTGCAGATAATGAAACCTCATATTGAGGTTTAGTTCTGTTATGGATCTACCTGTAGGCAAATCTTATTGATAGGCCTAATATCAACATGGAATATTATCATAAAGAACCACAATTATATCTGTCATTTTTATAACTTTTTTTAATAGGCTTCTAATGAATTATAACTTMTTCATAGCCTTATTGCCATGGTTATTGTAAGCATGGTTTGAGCCTAGGGGTGTTGAATGTGGAGAAATGTAGCCCCCATCCTTGATGCAAAAAATAGCTTGTGCAGGATAGACCAATTCCTTGATAGAGGTCGCCACCAAGTGATTTTATTTGTCCATTACATAATGTCTTTTCCGAAAAACAGYGTTTTTTAAAATAGGCCTAATTATACCGATTTCCATTCTATTAATTTGCACGCAGTATCCTAGCATTGTAATAAAACAATTTATGGGCTCATAGACTTTGTTTAAACGGTATAGGCCTTTAAGCCTAACAATACATGGCCATTCTATATCCACCAGCTGCTTTAAAATGGGATACTTTAAATAACATCAGCAACTGAGAGAGTAGGCATAATGTGTAGAACCAGAATCAATCAAACCCTAAACAACAGGGGTGAAATGGCATGTTTACAGGTGTGTAAATACTACATGCAGATTCAATTGAATGAAGCCCATACACAGTCATGTCCTCATCTCAATGTGAGCATATATCAAACCAGTTAAAAAGCAATGTAAAAATGGCATAAATGGTGTAAGCCCTAAACAATGAATTCATGATATCTTTGGAACAGGTAAACTACGACCTTGCCATCAATTTTGTTGTTATAGACCCCCTTCAGCCCCCAGCTGTGCCCTGGACACCATATGTGAATTGACTGCCCCCCCATTTATCTTCAGAGTTCATACTGTTAGGTGACCTAAACTGGGATATGATTAACACCCCAGCCGTCCTACAGTCTAAGCTAGATGCCCTCAATCTCACACAAATTATCAAGGAACCTACCAGGTACAACCCTAAATCCGTAAACATGGGCACCATCATAGATATCATCCTGACCAACCTGCCCTCTAAATACACCTCTGCTGTCTTCAACCAGGATCTCAGTGATCACTGCCTCATTGCCTGCATCCGTAATGGGTCTGCGGTCAAACGACCACCCCTCATCACTGTCAAATGCTCCCTAAAACACTTCAGCGAGCAGGCCTTTCTAATCGACCTGGCCCGGGTATCCTGGAAGGATATTGACCTCATCCCGTCAGTAGAGGATGCCTGGTTATTCTTTAAAAGTGCTTTCCTCACCATCTTAAATAAGCATGCCCCATTCAAAACATTTAGAACTAAAAACAGATATAGCCCTTGGTTCACTCCAGACTTGACTGCCCTTGACCAGCACAAAAACATCCTGTGACGTACTGCATTAGCATCGAATAGCCCCCGTGATATGCAACTTTTCAAGGAAGTTATACACAGTCAGTCAGGAAAGCAAAAGCTAGCTTTTTCAAACAGAAATTTGCATCATGTAGCACAAATTCCCAAAACTTTTGGGACACTGTGAAGTCCATAGAGAATAAGAGCACCTCCTCCCAGCTGCCCACTGCACTGAGGCTAGGAAACACTGTCACCACCGATAAATTTTCGATAATCGAGAATTTCAATAAGCATTTTTCTACGGCTGGCCATGCTTTCCACCTGGTACCCCTACCCCGGCCAACAGATCTGCACCCCTCGCAGCAACTTGCCCAAGCCCGCCCCCACGCTTCTCCTTCACCCAAATACAGATAGCTGATGTTTTGAAAGAGCTGCAAAATCTGGACCCCTACAAATCAGCTGGGCTAGACAATYTGGACCCTCTCTTTCTAAAATGATCCGCCTCGATTGTTGCAAACCCTATTACTAGCCTGTTCAACCTTTCTTTCGTATCGTCTGAGATCCCCAAAGATTGGAAAGCTGCCACGGTCATCCCCCTCTTCAAAGGGGGAGACACTCTAGACCAAAACTGTTACAGACCTATATCTATCCTGCCCTGCCTTTCTAAAGTCTTCTAAAGAAAAGTTAACAAACAGATCATCGATCATTTTGAATCCCACCGTACCTTTTTTCGCTATGCAATCTGGTTTCCGAGCTGGTCATGGGTGCACCTCAGCCACGCTCAAGGTCCTAAACAATATCATAACCGCCATCGATAAAAGACAGTACTCTGCAGCCGTATTCATCGACCTGGCCAAGGCTTTCGACTTTGTCAATCACCATATTCTTATCGGCAGACTCAACAGCCTTGGTTTCTCAAATGACTGCCTCACCTGGTTCACCAACTACTTCTCAGATAGAGTTCAGTGTGTCAAATCGGAGGGCCTGTTGTCCGGACCTCTGGTACTCGTTATGGTGGTGCCACAGGGTTCAATCCTTGGGCCGGCTCTTTTCTCTGTACATATCAATGATGTTTCTCTTGCTGCTGGTGAGTCTCTGATCCACCTCTACGCAGACGACACCATTCTGTATACTTCTGGTCCTTCTTTCGACACTGTGTTAACAAACCTCCAGACGAGCTTCAATGCCATACAACACTCCTTCCGTGGCCTCCAACTGYTCTTAAACGCTAGTAAAACTAAATGCATGTTCTTCAACCGATCGCTGCCCGCACCCGACCCACATGACTAGAATCACTACTCTGGACGGTTCTGACTTAGAATATGTGGACAACTACAAATACCTAGGTGTCTGGTTAGACTGTAAACTCTCCTTCCAGACTCACATTAAGCATCTCCAATCCAAAATTAAATCTAGAATTGGCTTCCTATTTTGCAACAAAGCCTCCTTCACTTATGCTGCTAAAGATAGCCTCGTAAAACTGACTATCCTACCGATCCTTGACCTCGGCGATGTAATTTACAAAATAGCCTCCAACACTCTACTCAGCAAATTCGATGCAGTCTATCACAGTGCCATCCGTTTTGTCACCAAAGCCCCATATACTGCCCACCACTGCAACCTGTATGCTCTCATTGGTTGGCCCTCGCTTCATATTCGTCGCCAAATCCACTGGCTCCAGGTCTTTGCTAGGTAAAGCCCCGCCTTATCTCAGCTTACTGTTCACCATAGCAACACCCACCCGTAGCACACGCTCCAGCAGGTATATTTCACTTGTCATCCCCAAAGCCAACACCTCCTTTGGCCGCCTTTTCTTCCAGTTCTCTGCTGCCAATGACTGGAACAAATTGCAAAAATCACTGAAGCTGGAGACTTATATCTCCCTCACTAACTTTAAGCATCAGCTGTCAGAGCAGCTTACCAATCATTGCACCTGTACACTGCCCATCTGTAAATAGCCCACCCAACTACCTCATCCCCATATTATTTATTTTTTGCTCTTTTTCACCCCAGTATCTCTTCTTGCACATCATCATCTGCACATCTATCACTCCAGTGTTAATGCTAAATTGTAATTATTTCACCACTATGGCTTATGTATTGCCTTACCTCCCTATTCTTACTACATTTGCACACACTGTATAAAGATTTTTCTATTGTGTTATTGACAGTACATTTGTTTATCCCATGTGTAAGTCTGTGTTGTTGTTTTTGTCGCACTGCTTTGCTTTATATTGGCCAGGTCGCAGTTGTAAATGAGAACTTGTTCTCAACTGGCCTACCTGGTTAAATAAAGGTGAAATAAATAAAAAATTAAATAGAAAAATGTCACTTGGGTGTAATGCTTACTTATACCCACTAGAGGGGGAACACTACCTCTAATCTACCCTGATTCTAATAATTAGCTGGTTGATAAACTGAATCAGTTTTGGATTGGAGAGAAAACCTACAGGAGGGTAGCTCTCCAGGGACAGGTTTGAAGAGCCGCCTCTAACCAGAGCCATAAATGTATTGTTCACATGAATGTATAGGCCTATATGCATCCATGTCTGTCTCTAATCAGAACGAAAACTCGGGTGGGCTTCTGTACCATCTGTTAAGACACAGTTACAGTTTTTTCATATCGGAATGAAAGACAAAAAGGTAAAAGTTGAAAACTAATTTGACCCTGGCTTAGTTACTTTTTATGTTGTATTCTCTTTACAAAATAACAGATACAACCTCTGCACTTTGGAAACTACACTGGTGCAATTACTTGGTCTCCCTCAAAGTCTCTTATTTGGGCATCCTGGTTCTCGAGAACCTGTCACCCTTTTTGAACCCTCAGCAGATTGGTCGTCTTAGCTGAAAATTGGTGGGCTCTCAGCCCCAAAAAACAACTAGTATTAACACATGGTGATTGCTTTACTGTAACATTTTACTCCACCTGTTCACTATAGCCCAGATACTGGATTCCAGTCCTCCTCCTGATTGCCACTTTTAAGCTCTATTGTGGGGGTACAGCTGATGGAGGTGGGAGGGTTTGTTGGCTCCGTTGCCATGGACACTGAGTGTTGCTAGGCAGCCGACAGGATGCTTTGGAAGCCAAGTGCGGCGGAGCAGCGGGTCACTGCAGAGAGAGGGAGCTGCACCCACACACCTTTCACGTGGACTAACACACTCTCCACACAAAGAGAAAGAGAGGGAAAGAGGAATAGAAGGGGAAAAAGAAAGGAAAAGATTGGCTTATGAAGAGGGAGCGAGAGGAGAGAGCAAGGGTGAGGAAGTGAAAAACAATATTTACAAGTATGTCAGATATTGTCTGACCTCAAAAGTGGTCCAATATCAAGATAAATCCATGTCTCAACATCTATTGAGAAGTTTTAGCTGTAGCCAATGCCTAAAAAAATTATTATGGGCACCACACACACACACACACACACACACACACACACACACACACACACACCAACACACACACACACAACACACACAACAACAACGTCTCTGATTGGTCCAAGAGCTCTGATAATAGACATATCCGGTTACATCCCTATAACAGCCTGCTTCCTCCCTCAAGCCTCTTGTTGCTATTGTGTGTGTTTGGACGGGATGAGGGGTCTCTAGCCTGCAAAAGTCTTGGTGAGAGAGGCAAGCTAGGTCACCAGGAACACTGCATTTAGCTAAGACCAAAATCAACTGAGACAGACACCCATAATATTATGTTCTGTAGACAAATATGCAGGCGCACTATGTGGAGGACCCTGATTGTGGGGACACGTATTTGATCATATTGCTCATGAGGTTAATGTTTTTAGTTTGAAAGAAAAAGGGTTCCACAATGACACTAAGAGTGACTTTTGAAAACATTGCTTATTCGTGAGAAGTCAACTATTGTGTGGAATGTCTGGACACTTACCTCCTCTTCCATAACATTACATATGTTTCAGAATAAACAACGTTTTAACTGCAAGTGAACCTCTTACCAAATAATAAACATATACGAGAACAAAAATAAACGTAACATGTAAATGTTGGGTGCCATGTTTCATGTTTCATATGCAAAAAAGCTTATTCTCTCAATGTTGTGCACAAATAAGTTTACACTCCCTGTTAAGCAATGAGCATCTTCTCCTTGCCCAAGATAATCCATCCACCTGCAGGCTTGGCATATGAGAACCTGATTAAACAGCATGATCATTACACAGGTGCACCTTATGCTGGGGACAATAAAAGGCCACTCTAAAATGTGAAGTTCTGTCACACAACACAATGCCACAGATGTCTCAAGTTTTGAGGAAGCGTGCAATTGGCATGCTGAATGCAGGAATGTCCACCACAGCTGTTGCCAAATAATTTAATGTTAATTCATCTAAAATAAGCTGCCTCCAACATCGTTTTAAAGAATTTGGTAATACATCCAACTGCCCTCACAAATGCAGACCACGTGTAACCACGCCAGCCCAGGACCTCCACACCCAGCTTCTTCCCCTGTGGGATTGTCTGAGACAAGCCACCCGGACAGCTGCTGAATTTGTGGGTTTGCACAACCGAATAAGTTCTGCACAAACTGTCAGAAAACATCTCAGGGAAGCTCATCTGCGTGCTCGTTGCCCTCACCGGGGTATTGACCTGACTGCAGTTCGGCTTCGTAACCGACTTCAGCGGGCAAAAATTCGATGGCCACTGGCACGCTGGAGAAGTTTACTCTTCACGGATGAATCCCGGTTTCAACTGTACTGGGCAGATAGCAGACAGTTTGTATGGCGTCATGTGGGCAAGCAGTTTGCTGATGTCAACGTTGTGAACAGAGTGCCCAATGGTGTCAGTGGGGTTAAGGTATGGGCAGGAATAAGCTACGGACAACAAACACAATTGAATATTTATCGATGGCATTTTGAATGCACAGAGATACTGTGACGAGGTCCTGAGGCCCATTGTCGTGCCATTCATCCACCTCCATCACCTCATGTTTCAGATTGATAATGCACGGCCCCATGTCACAAGGATCTGTACACAATTCCTGGAAGCTGAAAATGTCCCAGTTCTTCCATGGCCTGTATACTCACCAGACATGTCACACATTGAGTATGTTTGGGATGCTCTGGATCGAAGTGTACGACAGCGTGTTCCAGTTCCCGCCAATATCCATCAACTTCACAGAGCCATTGGAGAGGAGTGGGACAACATTCCACAGGCACAATCTACAGCCCGATCATCTCTGAAGGAGATGTGTCATATTGCATGAGGCAAGTGGTGGTCATACCAGATACTGACTGATTTTCTGATCCATGCCCCTACTTAAAAGAAAGGTATCTGTGACCAACAGATGCATATCTGTATTCCCAGTCATGTGAAATTAAGGCCTAACTGGCTCCAAGTCCAACTGGTTGAACGTCTAGGAACAGGCCAGTGTGAGAGGCCAACAGGGTGCCCATCTGTTTGCATTAATTCTCTTCTGCAAAACCCCACTACGTAAGCATCAAATCAAATCTTATGTTATTGCGGGTGTAGCGAAATCCTAGTCTGTCATCAGTCTGTCTAATAATAAACAGACACATTTGTTTCAATTATGGAGATACTGATACTGTAGGCTACTTCCAAATACAATATAATTTAATATTTCTGTGAAACCATGTCCTGTGACTACATTTGACAGCCCTTACCATTTGCTTCATAGGCTACTGACTAGATGGTGACGTAGGCTATGTGCGACAGACTGTAATATGAAACTAAATAAGATAGAAATACTGTATTAATATTTTCATTAGTCTGGAATGAATAACATTACGTGTTTATACTGGTGAAGTAGCCTTAAAACTTTACAGATGATTATGAGCAAATGAACATTCAAGCGTGTCATGCGCTTCACACTACATCCGTACATTTTCATTTCTATGCAGACCAGCATCACACCTTTCCTCACTGTAAACACCATTTTCTTCCGCAGCCATGAGATAAAGTAGTTCATCATTGAAACGCTGCTCTGCTTTTCGCTCAGTGCGTAACCTACTCTTCAAGTCCGCAGAAATCGAAGTTTCCAATTCTACCTCATTGGGTGATACCCATTGTACAGGATTTGTATGTTACTTTCCGTAGGTTATGCTGGACCAAATACTACTTTATAGAGCTTATGGATGCACTTTTGTCCAACAGCATATAGCCAAATAATAAGACTAAATGCAAGATAAATGTATTGGGGGAAAACAGACACTTATAAAGTCAAATTATTGGCCATATTCAATAGCCTTACAAGAGGAAAGAGAATATTTATTTTGCTATTAGGCTACAAGGCCAACACATAAGACATCACTGGCATCACAATTGAAATGACACACTGCATTGTTTCAAACGCTGTGCGTAAATTCGAAAAGTAAGACAATATTGACAATGGATATCATGATTCAAATAGAGACGTTATTTCTTACAGTAAAACATAAGAGGCGGAGGGATACACTCACACATGATCTCACCATTAGTCCTTCCTACTTCACGGTTCACCTTCTACTAACTTCACGTTGACGACTCAAATCCTCTGACGTCTCCAGTGATTGGTTAAACAACACGAAAATCTCTTGCCTATTGGTCCGGCTAGTGTCAATCATGAAGCAGTGCCAATCACGATAGATTGGGCAGCAGCAGCTACATTGTATCGTTTGACAGAACTAAATAGTTACCTTGTACTTCAAGAGGAATGATTTTAATTTTTTTTACTGACGTCGGTAGACAGCCTGTTTACATAATTTGTATTCCTCAATCAACATTTTAAATACATAGTCATATATTTTTGAATCTCCGGTTTCACCAGACAGATGTGGATACAATTCTACAGGGTAAGTCACTCTTCACAAGCTCGCTAACGTTACCCAGGTTAGCTACCTGCTAGTGAATGTGTTTGGTCAGTAACATTAGGCAACTGTTTACTTTGAATAACTTATATTTAACAACATGTTGCTTTCGAATAGACACTTTCTGATGTCATTGAACTGAGGGCAACTCCAAGCAACCATATTTCGGTGTTGTGTTCGCGCGCTGTCTCGTGCTTTATTTTGAGTGTCAAGGGTAGACTACATGATGGAGAGTTTGCTTGCTGGGTTGTATTACTTGCAAACTAGGGATTACTTTATGTCGCCTCAATGGTATGATACTAGCACAGTTAATAAACGCCAATAATTGGTGATTGTATGGATGCTGGGATTCTCTTCCTTCATGAGCGCAACAGCCGTGGTGACCGTTCACCAGGAGCTGTCAGAACGATTTATGAAAAGTGTCACAGAGGTTTTGASACGATTACTCTTAATGTCTATGAATTGATTTTACTTAAGTGAGTAGAATGAATAGTTTACTGCATACTTTATTCCTATTGAGAGGCTATTGTTKGTTGTTCCTTCATGGCAGACACGCAGTTCGATGGAATATTTCTCCATCGGCAAGAGAGTTACAGCATAGCAAAGCGCAGAGAGAGCATCAATTTGTCAGAAAAAAAGTAATTTAAGGAACCTTTGGTATCAACGGAATGCGCATGTAAGCCAACGTTAATGTTTTGCGTCCATCAAATGGTAAACATTGGCAAAACACTTTTGACCTGACTGTATATGAATTTAACGGCGCAAAAATGGTTGCCTGTGGTATATTTGCTGTTTTCTCAAGGAAAAAGTGTCAACAAACTATTGATTTATTCTAAAATCCGGAATCCATTTTGCGCGTGAAAGTGTTGGAGATAGGATGTGTAGACTAAACCTTCAGTGTAACTAGCGTGTTGTATTAGGAATTCTTTCCCAATATTCTATGAGAGAGAAATTATATTCTGTCAGTTTTTCCTTTACCCTGGCATGTTGTTTTTACAGTAACATAGGAAGTCTAGTGATTTGAATTAATGCTCTGCCTAACCCTCAATATGTGACAGTGTCTCACTTGTGGGATTAAACGTATTAATGTATTTCCCCTCCCCCCATAAATGAGGGGCATAAACTGATGAGTGTTTCAGCTATGCAGGCAGGTATAGTGCACGTTGTGATTCCCGTCAGGGTGTCACATGGCAGAGACGGGGTCCTCAGGGACACAGTCCAGATGTCCAGATAGTGGTTCTCACCAGCCCTGGCAAGCCTCAGAGCAGTCAGAGACCGAGTAGGAGATTACAGGACAATGAGCTGTCCCGGTAAGGACATGCCCCTGTGTTTCCCGCTGAGGAGTACTTACAGGTAAGACAGGGAACACGATCAGAAACAAATAAGAAAAGGTAAATGATACTTTTCACCCTGATAAAGGCTAATCTGTTTTCATCTTTGAGACGATATGGGTCAGGACCAGTGCCATGGACTGGGTATTCCAACCAATACAAAATAACTCTGCTGTCTCTGACATTGTCAAGATGTCAGAGCTAATGGGAGCTTTACACCCCCCCCCCCTCACGCTCCCCCTACCTTATCTATTCTTGTCTTTCTGGAAGACACTGGCCCTCACGAGTCTCCTGTGCTGGCCTCAATTTTGACATCATTAGAGGCTCCCACCATCATTCCCGCATGTGCCACAGGTTTAGTCTACACATCCTATCTCCAACACTTTCACGCGCAAAATGGATTCCGGATTTTAGAATAAATCAATAGTTTGTTGACACTTTTTCCTTGAGAAAACAGCAAATATACCACAGGCAACCATTTTTGCGCCGTTAAATTCATATACAGTCAGGTCAAAAGTGTTTTGGCAATGTTTACCATTTGATGGACGCAAAAAATTAACGTTGGCTTACATGCGCATTCCGTTGATACCAAAGGTTCCTTTAAATTACTTTTTTTCTGACAAATTGATGCTCTCTCTGCGCTTTGCTATGCTGTAACTCTCTTGCCGATGGAGAAATATTCCATCGAACTGCGTGTCTGCCATGAAGGAACAACCAACAATAGCCTCTCAATAGGAATAAAGTATGCAGTAAACTATTCATTCTACTCACTTAATAAAATCAATTCATAGACATTAAGAGTAATCGTTCAAAACCTCTGTGACACTTTCATAAATCGTTCTGACAGCTCCTGGTGAACGGTCACCACGGCTGTTGCGCTCATGAAGGAGAGAATCCAGCATCCATACAATCACCAATTATTGGCGTTTATTAATGTGCTAGTATCATACCATTGAGGCGACATAAAGTAATCCCTAGTTTGCAAGGATGTCATGAAATAGTTTAAAGTGTTTGGGTATTGCAATTGGATGATTTGCACCTCTTTCATTCTTTCTCATCCTCTTTCTCTTTCTTTCTCAACATGCACACACTTGTTTATTTGACCTTTATTTAACTAGGCAAGTCAGTTAAAGAACAAATCTTATTTCAATGACGGCCTAGGAACAGTGGGTAACTGCCTTGTTGTTGGGCAGAACGACAGATTTTCACGTTGTCAGCTCGGGGATTCGATCTAGCAACCTTTCGGTTACTAGTCCAATGCTCTAACCACTAGGCTACACACAACCTAAATTGGCAGATTGAGTGTATGTAGACTAGTGTACTTTCTCCTCATACAGTGAAAGGAAAGGCTTTAACGACAAATAACTTTTAGGCTCAGCAAAGTAAAAGCCTTTTGTGTGCTTGAGAAGCGTGACCGCAAGCAAGGGGGCATCCTACTAGCCCCTGCCAGAGAAGTCTCTTACTATTTAATAACGGGCAACTAAAAAATCTAACTTAAATTATATTAAAGCAAATGGGTAACACTTTAGATTAAGTTGGTCTTATACCTATGTAATAACACTGTAATTACACAAGTAAAAACATAATGTTTATATGGCACCCTCAGAATAGCCATGCCACATGGTGGCTCCAGTCAAAAAAAGAAGATTCCTCTTGTTAACTCAGTCTCCAAGGAATAACAATCATCCTCTCATGCTGCAGCGTCCTGCTGAATTGCAAACACAGATGGTCAGCTATTGTGCTCTTCAGACATCTCACATGTGGCAGTCTGTATGGAATAATGACTGAATATGTTTTCATGTAAGTGTTTGAGTATGTGCCCATACAATTACTGTATTTTTATGTGTGGTATGTGTGTGTTTGTAAAATATTTGTTTTGGCGTGAGCGTCTGTATAGGGAGGGAGGGAATGACAGAGACACAGAGAGAGTAAGGATACTTGAGAAGGGATAGAAGTGGTGGTCTAGCAATCTAAAGAGCAAGTGATCAGCATAGCCCTAAATCTGCTGCCCAGAACATTCTATTGGTCAAAGCCTTCTCTCCTCCAATTACAGTGTAATTTCAATTAAGCACTAATATCTGGGACAATCAATGGTGTACTGGCCACCCCTTGCCTGACACAAATATTGATGTGATTTAATCACTGCCTAACCCTAGGCTGAAATAATGCCTGGATAGTTCAAGTTAAATGTCTGTCTGACCCCCCCCCCCCATACACTGGCTTACCGATGACCTCATGTTATCTCGCTCTATTGCGATGGAAGACGTCTTATCTTCACTTCAGTCAGATAAGTATAGCCTCTGCKTATTGTCATGCCAAAAAAAACAATTGTTCCACCTGTAACAAACCAACAGCTTTGGAAAGAATGAGAGCATTTTAGTTATATCAAGTGTCACATAAGGAGTGTGTGCTTTCGCCGTGATCGTTTCATGGCCTTTTTTGTGTTTTTTTATTCCAGGGCAGCTTTGCCCACTGCTTTTCCCACACTGTGTGTGGAGAGCAGGAAGAACTCCGCTGCACAGCAGGGTCCTACCTTCTGCCATTATGGCTGTGATTCAATYATCACAGGGCCTCACTTTACTCCAGCACACTGTAAGGGAAAGAAATGTCACCCTCTCTCGTCGCTTAATGGAGCCACAAGCCAACAGTGCTTTTCATCATGGCTAAGACCAACAGTCGCTTAAAGTGAGAAGTATACTGGCAAGCTTCACCTATCCATCCCCTCTCTTCCCATGTCATTTCAAAATGGCCTCCACTCAATGCTTCATCCTGAAATTGCAGCCAGAGGATCTCCACACAGGGCAAAGACCTACAGAGGTGTAATGTGGGAAGCAGTCCTGGCAACCTTTGTTTCCCAACCGTCCCTACAAGGATTAAAGCCCAGTGAGCTCTRCTTCTCCTCGGCTATAGGGCAGAAAACTCTTTACTTACCCAGGACTAATCTCTCCTCCAGCAAGCTCTTAATTGAGCCATCATCAGCAGCTGATTCAGGGGTTAAACATCAATTAAGGTAATGTGCAGAGAGGCGCAGCGGAGAGTAAGGGCTCCAGTCCAGAGGGCAAGGGAGGTCAACTAGGCCCTACGGTCCCTAAAGGAAAGAGGGGGATGGAGTGGGCCAGTGGAGGGGTTAGGATGCTCTGGGAGAGGTGGAGATCTGAAGTGCCCGCTTAGGGATGAGTGGTTTGGACAATGGAGTGGAGCAGGTTGATGGTGATAATGCTGGAGCCTGAGATTCTCTACCGATCAGTGGTAACTAGTGTTGCACAGTATGCTGAAACTAAAGTACTTTTTCGATAATAGGTCATGAAAAACAGTTCAGTACTAGAATTTGTTGCTTTCGGTACTTCTGTCAAATTTSTCTCCCGTTGTCTACTGATTGAGAGAGGATTAAGTCTATCAGCGCAGCCGATGTCCCCTTATAGCACGAGAGCACTGTGCATGCTCCACTTACTCTTTGCTAGCTTTAGCCTGTCCTGCGGAACCACTGTTTTCACTGGTAGTCTGGGCTGCATCAGCACTTATGCTGCACAGAAGTTTACACACTTAGAAATGTTGAAACTGTTAATTACTGTTCGCAAAACAATGTCCATTACAGGTGAGAACACTTTACAATGCAAGAAGATGATATCAGTAGCTTCCAGTTTTGTAGACTATCTTTCCTTGCCGGCTTACAGTTGAAGCTAACATCAATTCACTTACCTAGTACCTTGTTTATGGTAATATGCAAACCRTAACGCAGAAAGCAGATTTTTGCCAAAAACTTGATTAATTCACTTCGTGTCTCTCCCAGCCAATATTGTCTTTGCTGGAGCCTTGAACTGTGTGTGTGTGTGACGTCATGGGTCTTAACTACAGAGACAGCGCACACTTTTTTTTTTATAGAAGAAGAGATTGCTTCTTCTATTCAAATGTTGTTGATCAGTTAGGGCTGGGATTCGGGGCTTAGATTCATTCTAATTTAGGTTTTAGCGCAATATTTCAAATGCCAATATCGCAAAAATCAAGGTTTTTATTTTGATGAGTGTTTGTCCACTTGTTCTCATGTTGTCTTTTTGGCCTTGCCTCCTCTGCTCCTTCTGTGCACCTTTTACTCACATACCAAGCCCCTGCCACTCACAACAACTAAGATGAGAGATCACTTTTTCCTCTYTGACAAGCGGTTTCAACCCGCTATTTGCATTTGAGGTTTGGTCCAACAATTGGTCATATGGACACCGAAACACATTCAGAGATTATTGTACTGTAATAGAGGAGAAGTGAACCTTTCTAACGATACCATTTGTATGTCTAAACTCCATGCATGCAGAGCAGACACTACTCAAATGGGAGTATCAATGAACGATGATTCAGGAAAATGTATGCTCAGTTTGTCGCTTGGTGGTAACACATACTGCTAGCAGCATTTTAACCAATGACTGTTATGCTAGCTGTCTAGTCTGTGTTTATAAATGTGCAATAACCATAAAAAAGCACAATTTATGTAAGGAATTGGCAACTCGTTCTCATTCTGAGAAATAAGGTAGGTCACTTGATTTCAACTTCTGAACAAAGTGGACGGGCTAGCATGCTGTCCAAACAGTTGGAGACAGACAGAAGGGTGTGTTCATAACAATTCAACTGTTCTACCTTGTTAGCTAGCAAATAGATCCAAGTTGGCTAAACTTAAAGTATAAAGATTAGATGGCTACTCACTATATATTGGGCTGGGAATTGCCAGAGACCTTACGATTTTATCACAATACTTAGGCGGCGATACGATATGTATTGCGACTCACAATTTAATATTTATTGCGATTTAATGCTGTGATTTTATTGCAATTCGATGTTCCAAACATATTGTTTTGATCAGTTATATAAATACAAGTGCTGGAAGCAAATTGGCTTCCTATTTAAAAAATAAGATGGAGAACGAGCTATGAAGGGAAAATACTTGTGTTTTGGTGCAGGTACAGCCAACTAGTGCAAAATAATATTGCTATATTGTCAAAACGATACAATATATTGTCAAATAATATCCCAATATATAACTATCGATTTGTTTCCACCCCATCACTAACTTACTAGCACCTGGGCTTGTGCTTGACAGATTGTTTATGAGACCTGTGTTAATTTTCTATAATGCCTGCTACAAGAAGTTAGTCATTATTAGTGAATGTGCATTATGTGTGGTTCTAGTTAAATCTAACAAAAATGGCATTTTCATAGACAGACTTGAAAGCCAGATCAGGGATTTATAAGTTCCAAATGGAAGGTGAACATATTGTTTTTATTCTGTAACCCCATGAAATCAGCCAAACCAGCTCAATAATTCAACGCATACACACACACTCCTATTGAATATGATTTGCCTGTATTGTGAATAGGCCTAGGCTACATCTTGATTTACCCAGTTTATCAATAGACTAGAGATTTACCATTCAAATACATTATTACTATTATGTGGAAAACAAAGTAAAATAAAAATCTAATGTAATGATATTGAACTCAAAAGGTATGGATCAAGTGCCTTTCTGTGACTGGCTAATAACGCCTTATTTTTTTGACATATCATTTTGGTATCGAGTATTGTGATTCTAAACCTGGTATCGCTATCGAAGTCAAAATTCTGGTAACGGTCTGATGGAGTAGAGTCTTATTCTAAATACCAAAGGGTGGTTCTTGGCATACCCCCAATTTTAAAGGTGAAGTAGAGAGGGTTGCCATATTCTGAACACGATTGTAGGTAGCCTATTGTAGGCTCCCATTTTGCATCTTTTACTACCCTTCAGATTTGATTCCCACCCACCTTTCTTGGTCATTTTGAATAAGCAGAGGTGATTGAATGTTATGAAATAACCTGAATAGCAGTGAAACAGCTGAAATCCTCTCATATTATTTAGAAATACTTTATTTGACTTGAAACGGCTGCTTGCTCTCTAGCGGAGGTTCAAACACCTTCAACCTGAGCATGTAGAACTTCGCACCAGTTAATTGGGTACAAGGACGCAATGTATCCAACGGTTCCAACACACCAAAGAGTAATCTCATGAGCATTTGAATCTGTTACATCCGTTCTCTGAACTGAAAAACTATGAGAACTGACTGGTGTCACTCTGAAAAACGAGTTCCCTGAAACGAGGTGGTTGCTTTTGTGCGACCACCGGTGTCAGCTTACAACAAAAATAGCAGCTGCTCGCGTCTTGAAGGGGAAGTTAGGTTCCAAATCTCTGCTTAGAATTCAACCATAGACTTAAAGCCATAAATGGTATAGCGATTAGCGTTCCATTGAACTGCCGGTCATAAAAGCATACCAATGATTCCCTATTCATTTGATATACGGTAGCATTCATCAATTCTCACTGGAGCCATTAGTCTACCATAGCTAAAATAACATGTTTTTTTATGTATGTCTCAGCTCCAAATGGTCACACTTGATCCTTATTGCGGTAACAGCATTAGTTAGCATGTTAACATCTCACATTGATTAGATGGACTCCTAAAGATGAAGAGATCTTCCGTGGTTCTTGCAAGGGCAGCTAAATTCACTGAAATGACCCATCTCAACAGTTCTTCAAAAGTTGGTTTATCACCAGATACCATTGTCTTGTGATTGGTTTGCGCACCGTGTTTCTATATGTATGTCAATCATGCATCAGGTTATAGCTTACAGTGATCAATCCATGAGGATCTGTTTCATAAAAATATAGCTGAAGAGAAAAAAATGAATGGTAAATCCTTACACCCAGTTGTTGCTTTTCTCTAAAAAATACTCTGCTCAGGGCACTACATTTATCCAGTCCGCCTCTAAAGACATTGCTTGAAATATACAGCTTTGGAGCAAAACATTGAAATCTGGGTTGACCTCCTTTTGGCTAGTAGGTAGAAACAGATGAATAAATCAAAATGGTGAATGCACGTAACATGTATTTTTATCTGGGATTATGGAATCTGTAGGAGTATATTAAAACTCCCTCATTCCGTTTCATGACGGTGTCCATATCCTTTTGTTTTCATTGTTCTTCTCTATCACTCAGTTGTTTTGCCAGAGGCTTTATCCAGATTAAGTCGAATTTCCCTCCTCTTAATATACTCTTTGCGAATAGAAAGGGTAATCTTGCATAAAGCCAACCGAATGGGCTTTTTTGGGGGTCTTTGGTGGGATCAAGGGGCGGTGGGATCAAGACATCACAACCTATGTACGCTAAATGCAACTTAGCTGTACACATATGCAAGATTATCATTAACAAATGAGTCTGAGATGAGCAAGGATTTGGAACACAAAGTGTTACACTACACCACACTGGGGCCAGCGTGACCTTGACTGGTGTCAATGTAATTACATTTTGTGTTCATTCAGTTCAAATCAGGCAAGCCTTTTTTCTGTCATTTTCTACAGAAAAGATGTCAAAGAAACAAGGTAATGAGAACAGTATTTAGAAAATCTATTGAGTTGTGCACAAATGGAGGAGCTTTTTAGAGGAACCAGAAAGAGGCCACCTTCCCTCAATGCAGAGTAATTATGGTGATGGTCTTGTCTCCTTTCCTCACAGCGGCTCCCAAACAAACATGGTTCATAACTAACCTGAACCAGTGTGTTCAGGTAATGTTAGATTTAATGTAAGGGGACAGGACGTTGGATCAGGATCAGCGACCACCAGTGAACTGTATTTAATCAGAGTATAGGATGAAGCCTTTGGGAAATGCAACCTGTGTTCTTTGGAAAATGCAGCTGAATCCATTGGACAATGTGAAAACTTAAATTACAGTGGGAAGATCTGTCATTGCTACGAGAGTTCAAAAGCATCCAGGAGAGAGACAAAAGTAGAAAGAAAGAGGGAGAAAAGAGGCTTCCACAACTGTAGAGAACTATAATAATCCCAACTTAGAGACAAAGAGAAAAAGAGCAAGTGAGACCAATCGCCAGCTATGCCGCTGTGCTGACAGGGTTACAGTGTTGCGAGAGCAGGGGATGGCCATCACTTCTGCACAGCTGAAACGGCAAGCGCCCGGCCCAGGAGCTGAAACACTACACCTCCGCCTCTCACACACCTCTCTCCTTCTTCTCTCCCTCTTTCCCTTTGATCTCAAGTCCTGCCATTACTTGGTCTTCATCTTTTCCAAACTCCCTTATTTTTTTTTATTTTTCTTATTCCTCCCAAACCTGTGTCTTACATTTCTCATGTCACTGATTTACGGCATATGCTGTAAGTTGTGCCCTCAATTGAATGTATATCACCCTTTCCTCACTGGGGCGTGGTATAGTTTTATGGTTGTACAGTAATGGGGCCATCTGCACAGGGCTCTTTGAGTTAGCCGTGCGCTCCATGCAGGGTGTGTTAGTTTACGTTGGGAGGGAAGATGACTGGCTTATTCCTTTTCTCTTGTGAAGCAGCCATTACCCAGAGCTGGGAATGGTTCCAGTGAGTCAGAGATAGAGGGGGAGAGTAAAAAATCCCCTCTCCACCCTTCCAAAGTGACACACTTCCCATTTTGTGTGTGTGTGTGTGTGAGCATGCTGGTCTGGTACTGATCCCCAGCAGCAATCTGAGTAGTGTGGACAACAATTGGGAAAGGCAATCTGATGTTACAATGGAACAAGTGTTGAAATGGCAGACGACTTGTCATAATACAGCCTTTGGACCACTGAAATACAGTCTATAACCAGGTTTGCATCCAACCTTTTTATGCGAGTAAAGTATATGTCGGATATAAAATGTCATGACATGCCTGATGGAAACAGCTAATTTGTTGGTCAACTTTCCAAATGTAGACCAAACAAAATAAGGTGGGATCTGTTTGTGTCTATAAAATTAAATATGTGTGAAATTGCGGTGGCAAGACTGTGTGGTCCTCCAACTACGACTTGGGAAAGCATGCAGTTTATTAGGCTACAGATGAAATATATGATGATGAATTTGACAGGATGGTGAAAGTGCACGGTGATGAGCTTGATGCTCCTTTCCAATAAATATCGAGGGTCTTATTCTGTTGAAAGATGGCGCCGAAGAGGATGGCTGACGGTTTACATGCTCCTAACCAACTGTGCTATTTTGTTTGTTTTTTTGCGTTTGTAACTTATTAAAAAATTTATTTWGTACATAATTTTGCTGCTACCGTCTCTTATGACCGAAAATAACTTCTGGACATCAGAACAGCGATTACTCACCACGAACTGGAAGAAGCTTTTTCATTTAACGAGTCCGATGAGAAAGATATACTGGTTTCCCGGGAACAGGCGCAAATCCCCGTCATTTGCGTAAACTCCCACTGCCATCCCTTCTTCTGGCTAACATGCAATCATTGGAAAATAAAATGGATGACTTACGATTATCCTACCAACAGGACATTAAAAACTGTAATATCCTATGTTTCACAGAGTCGTGGATACGGATAATATAAAGCTGGTGGGATTTTCCATGCACYGGCAGAACAGAGAAGAAGCTATGTCTTGTAAGACGAGGGGTGGGGGTGTGTGTCTATTTGTCAATAACAGCTGTCTAATATTAAAGAAGTCTCAAGGTATTGCTCGCCTGAGGTAGAGTACCTTATGATAAGCTGTAGACCACACTATCTACCAAGAGAGTTCTCATATATATTATTCTTAGCCATCTATTTACCACCACAGACCGATGCTGGCACTAAGACCACACTCAACCAACTCTATAAGACCATAAGCGAACAAGAAAATTCTCATCCAGAAGCGGCGCTCCTAGTGGCCGGGGACTTTAATGCAGGCAGACTTAAATCAGTTTGACAACATTTTTACCAGCATGTCACATGTGCAACCAAAAAACTCTAGACCACCTTTACTCCACACACAGAGATGCATAAAAAGCTCTCCCCCACCCTCCATTTGGCAAATCTACCATAATTCTATCCTCTTGATTCCTGCTTACAAGCAAAAACTAAAGCAGGAGGTACCAGTGACTCGCTCAATACGAAAGTGGTCAGATGACGCGGATGCTACGCTACAGGACTGTTTTGCTAACACAGACTGGAATATGTTCAAGGATTCATCCAATGGCATTGAGGAGTATACCACCTCAGTCATCGGCTTCATCAATAAGTGCATCGACGACGTCATCCCCACAGTRACCGTATGTACATATCCCAACCAGAAGCCATGGATTACAGGCAACATCCACATCAAGCTAAASGCTAGAGCTGCCGCTTTCAAGGAGCGGGACACTAATCCGGTCGCTTATAAGAAATCCTGCTATGCCCTCAGACGAACCATCAAACAAGCAAAACGTCAATAAAGGATTAAGATTAAATCCTACTACACCGGTTCTGACGCTTGTCGGATGTGGCAGGGCTTAAACTATTACGGACTACAAACGGAAACCCAGACGCGAGCTACCCAGTGACGCGAGCYTACCAGACGAGCTAAATGCCTTTTATGCTCGCTTTGAGGCAACAACACTGAAGCAGGCACGAGAGCACCAGCTGTTCTGGATGACTATGTAATAATGCTCTTGGTAGCCTATGTGAGCAAGACTTTTAAACAGGTCAACATTCACAAAGCCGCGGGGCCATACGGATTACCAGGACGTCTACTCAAAGCATGCGCTGACCAACTGTCAAGTGTCTTCACTGACATTTTCATCCTCTCCCTGTCCGAGTCTGTAATACCTACATGTTTCAAGCAGACCACGATAGTCCCTGTGCCCAAGGAAGCAAAGGTAACCTGCCTAAATGATTTYCGCCCCGTAGCACCCACGTCGGTAGCCATGAAGTCCTTTGAAAGGCTGGTCATGGCTCACATCAACAGCATCCTCCCGGAAACCCTAGACCCACTACAATTCGCATACCTCACCAACAGATCCACAGATGACGCAATCTCAATCACACTCCACACTGCCCTTTCCCACCTGGACAAAAGGAACACCTATGTGAGAATGCTGTTCATTGACTACAGCTCAGCGTTCAACACCATAGTGCCCGCGAAGTTCATCACTATGCTAAGGATCCTGGGACTAAACACCTCCCTCTGCAACTGGATCCTGGACTTCCTGACGGGCCGCCCCCAGGTGGTAAGGGTAGGCAACACCCCGTCTGCCACGCTGATCCTTAACACTGAGGCCCCTCAGGGGTGTGTACTTAGTCCCCTCTGCATGGCCAATCATGACTCCAACACCATCATTAAGTTTGCTGACGACACACCGGTGGTAGGCCTGATCACCGACAATGATGAGACCGCTTATAGGGAGGAGGTCAGATAACTGGCAGTGTGGTGCCAGGACAACAACCTCTCCCTCCAATGTGAGCAAGACAAAGGAGCTGATCGTGGACTATAGGAAAAGGTGGGCCGAACAGGCCCCCATTAACATCGATGGGCTGTAGTGGAGCGGGTTGAGAGTTTCAAGTTCCTTGGTGTCCACATCACCAACGAACTATCATGGTCCAAACACACACAGACAGTCGTGGAGAGCACACAACAAAACATTTTACCCCTCAGGAGACTGAAAATATTTGGCATGGGTCCCCAGATCCTCAAAAAGTTCTTGACCGGTTGCATCACCGCCTGGTATGGCAACTGCTCGGCATCTGGCCTTAAGACGCTACAGAGGGTAGTGTKTACGGCCCAGTACATCACTGGGGCCAAGCTTCCTGCCATCCAGGACCTATATAATAGGCGGTGTCAGAGGAAAGCCCATAAAATTGTCAGAGACTCCAGTCACCCAAGTCATAGACTGTTTTCTCTGCTACCATGTGGCAAGCGGTACCGGAGYGCCAAGTCTAGGACCAAAAGGCTCATTAACAGCTTCTACCCCCAAGCCATAAGACTGCTGAACAATTAATCAAATGGCCACTGGACTATTTACATTAACCCCCCCGTCCCCCCTCCATTTTGTTTTCTACACTGCTGCTACTCGCTGTTTAATATCTATGCATAGTTACTTCACCGCTACCTATATTTACTAATTACCTCAAATAACCTGTACCCCCGCACACTGACTCAGTACCGGTACCCCCTGTATACATCCTCGCTGTTATTTTATTGTTACTTTTTATTATTTTTAGCTTTGGTTAATTTGGTAAATATTTTCTTAACTCATCATGAACTGCACTGTTGGTTAATGGCTTGTAAGTAAGCATTTCACAGTAAGGTCTACACTTGTTGTATTCGGCGMATGTGACAAAGTTTGATGTTTGGCTGCCGTTTGACAGGTACAATAATTTTGCTCTTTTGTCGGCTATACCCACACTGAATCTGCGAGCTGTTGGCTTAGGCGCACATGCCAATACCAGAGTTGGCACATTCGCTATATAACGCTACATTTGTTGTGACAAAACCGTCAGTAGAGTAGAAAATGCGATGGAAACCCATTTAACTTTTTTTTATTTTTTTTATCCGGTACATGGGAGTATAACCGCAAAAGTAATTTTTATGTGCGCTATRTCAWCACACACAGCCTTTTATCCGCAAATAGTCAATTTTGATGGAAACACATCTCTGGTGCATATTGTTTTTATGCAGATTTTTTTWATGTTCTTATGAAAATCTTTTTCCAGTTCGATGGAAACCTAGCTTATGACTCTCAAAACCTTTCCCCTATTCACCACAATACAATCCCACAGGAAATCCATCGAATTCTAATTCAACAGGCGTCCAGACTATAGCAATGCAGGTGCTCAGTTAGTTTGCCATGGGGCAAATGCAGTGACGTTATAGATGGTGAGAAAAATACACTATTTTTAACCGGCAGCCTCACCGTTCCTCTCCATGTATTAGATAACATTTCATTTCAGCGTGTTTGCTGACTGACTCGTCCTCACCTCTCTCCCAGGCCTCTTTATGCTCTTCATCCCACACACAGTCATATGTGCACACACAGAGACATCTATCCACTGAGACACACACACTCACTTTCTAACACACACGCTATGTGTTTACAAGTCAGYTTCCATGTGTGCTTTGGCCTCGACACTCCAAGTGAATCTTAACCACTCCTTCCTCTGGAGGAGTCTGGCTATTGTTTATATAATTGAAATGGTTATCACATTACAGCTAAAAGCCAACAGTCTCATTTCCTTCAGAAAGAAAGAGAAATAGAGTAGTATGGAGAGGAAGAAAAATAGTGGGAGAAAATGGAAGAGATTCAGCAAGGATAGATGGAGAAATTGGAGGGTGAGAAGGTAAGTGACAGGAGTGAGAGAGTTATCTGCTCCTTTTTGCACTCACAGCAAGAATACCTAAATCCTAAATTATTTTCTTCAACCCATGGTTGGTTTTCCCATCCAATCCAAAGAAGTGCTGTGCTTTCAAATCCCCTCTCTTCTAGAGCTTTACCCCTTTACAAACTGTCTACTTGTCCTAAATATGAAGACAGCATTCCCTCACAATTCAACTTTCACGAGCCTTTCAGTCAGTCTGTCACCCTAGATACTCTGTGATCACAGCTCCCTGTAAGAAGAGCGCTGCATCCACTGGTAGTTTAACTGCAGCCCAAGGCCCCTTCAGCTACTTTGACCTACCACTACCTGTAAAACTGGCATCTTGCTGCAATTCATTTTGGACATTCTTTTCTCATAAGGCCACTGTTGTCCATTCTATTTTGAATGTGAACTTCATTGTGTGTGTCAGTCTAATATGCTTCTGAGAAGGTTAAGAACATCTTGCTTGTATACCTGTAATTAATGTATTATTTAATAATTGAAAGCAAAAATGTAATACAAAATAGGGCATCATGTAACATTGTCTACAGATTACATAAAAACATTGAGAAATGATTGTGGATTAAAACCTTAGTCAATGGTTTATTTCCATTGTGGTCTTGTTGTTTGGTAATACCACTCAGGACATCCGTAAGGGAAGCAGAAAAGGAGCTTAGCGGGTTTGCTTGTACCATAGTTATAGTCGACACCAGAGTAGCATGTGTTGCTGCTCTCACATACTGTACACAGTGCCCACACACTGAGCCGCATGGTCAAACCAAGCCTCTCCAACACATGCTGTCAGGTCATAAAGCTCTTTTTAAAGGTCCAGAGAATAGGTGGGTTAGAGATGGAGAGGTCAACTGAGTTGGACGGGTGGTTACTGGTAAAGCTGGGTTTTTCATGCAGTACAATTCCTATGGAGTCACAACAGGTGCGGAAATGGGACTCTGTGTGCATGTCTGTGTGTGTGTGTGCGGCTCAGAGGAATTATGGAGCTGGGGACTAAGAGGAGAGGAAGGGGGGTTATAAAGGGTCCCCTCTGACCCACCTATAGCCTGTCAGCTGTTAAAACGTCAGCTGTTTCTGAGGAGAAGTGTGTGTGTGTGTCATGCTAGATGGGGRATAAGGAAGGGAGGTGTTTGTGTGGAGGCCTCTCCGTCCCACTGTGTACATCAAACTTCTCGTTGCCTGGGTGATTTGTTTGTGCACAACACAGCGCCTCATCTGCATTGTGTGCAATGACAGYTGGGACATGTCGCGCCGTGCCATGCCGAGCAGCTCATATACCCCCCCRGTCTTATTTTCCCTTGGGGTCAGCTGCCTCCATCTTAAATACCGAAGTAGTCATCTAGCACAGGTCTTGTGGTCCATACCAGTCCATGGTGCTCTGAAGGACAGACTTCTGGACCCAATATGAAAAAGGTTTACTGAAAAAGCACAGGTTTCCTCTTCTGTTAAATCCTATTTTGAATCTTCTAGGACAATACTTTCCCTTTGAATCTAATGGCTAGAAATATCCATTAGGGTTGGGCGGTATCCAAATTGTCATATCTTCATTACCGTCCTTCTCTCACCCCGAGATTTACGGTATTACAGGCTTAGTACACAAGAGGACACCAAAAAGCACATTGGGCGTCTATTCCCAGAATGCTAACAAAATTAGCACAAGTAATAGCGAATTTCCATGAAGGCTGCTAGCTAAATTTGATAATGAGCGAAAAATGAAAATAAACGAATTGCAAAGACAGGCAAACCGGCTCATAAAGTTATACATATATATGTAGGAGCTACCACATGTCATTTTTGGTGAGTTTGGACATTTTACAAGCGAATGTGAACGAGAGACATTGTGCAAAATGAACAAAGTTTTGATGCATGCTTGTCTGAAGGAAGAACAGTACTGGCTCACCAGCAGCATGTCTACACACTGTGTCTGTCTGGAGTTGCTAGGGCAAAGGAAATCAAGATGGCAGTGGCAGATGCACAATAACTCATCCAAAGTGCTTTAACTTCTCGAACATGGCAGAAAGCTAACACAATATGATGCCCCGTCACCTTATTAATTCAGCCACTTACTTAGATAACACGACCCCTAATTTTAACTTGCTAAAACATAATTATACATTTTTCACGCAGGTAAAAAATATAAAATGCGTAAATATTTTGCTGCGTTTTATAAACGCTGATCTAAAATGTTTCTTGTTGTAATTTCTGCTCGGCATCAGACAAATTTTGTGCCTCAGTTGCATTTCTAAACTCGGATGACAATTCATGGATGTGCATTTTATCAGCAGACAGCACCCTGACTGATGTGTAGCTACTTTTCTCCATAATTTTCCCAGTGTAGCCAACCAATTTTACTCTGGTAAAATGCAAGATTATCTTTAAGCAAAACATTAGGAAATGTAGCTGTCTACATTCTTTCTATGATAGGCCTAAACATTAGAAATATGATGGCCATGCATTGTTTTGGAAAAAAATACCTTGCTTTTTCATTGTAAGCTCATTTACTTGTGTGGCTGCCAGGCAAATAGCTTTGCACTTCTTTTGTCATCTGATGAAAAGTATGCTATTTTCTGCTGAATGTGTTGCACTAATGTATTTAGTAAAAATGTGAAGTAAAAAACACTGATTTTCAATATAAAACGTGACCCCTGTCAATGCACAGCTGGACTCACCTGCTCCCGCTTTCTCCCGTGCTATTTACAAACACACACATGACTGTCTCAACTGTTCTGGGGAACTAAGGTAAGCTTCATAATATAAAATAAGGTGAAATGAAGAATGCAATCTGCTTTATCTCCTAACGCATTGCACAAGTTGACTGCAGGTATTTACAAAATAAAAATTGCTACAAATATTAAAATGTATTGAAAAACTTAAAATAAATCATTTTTCAATGGTATTGAAAAACCATCTTGTGGCTATTTGCAAATACCCCGGTATAAGGTATACCGCCCAAGCCTAATACCCATCACCACAGATTAGAATGTGGACTCTGTATCCTTTCTTGTTTTCGACACTTATTTTTTTTATCCAGTGATCATGTATAATCTGAAGGCTGTAGTAGATTCATACAGATATTCAACATCAAGTATACTGAAATTGGATTTTCAACATATGCTCAATTTAAGCCGATATCATAATTCTATTCTTACATTGATTCCATTATTTGTCTTTACAAAAGAATGAGACCACAGGCATTGGTTTTATTGAAATATCCTACTCTTCACAATCAAAACAACTTCCTGAGGATACTGTTGATAAACCTTTGCGTATAAATGTTGTCTCATTCTGTCTCAGCCTAGACTAAATGTCCGCCACCTCCCAGGTTGGTCATTCTGGTGTGTGGTAGTCTCTGAGTGTCGTGGCTGGCGACTGCCTCAGTGTGTGAAGGCAGGGGACCTTTGTGGTGGCAGCTGAGCGAGGCGTGGCTGAAGGGAACAGGTTGACACGTCTGTTAGGACTCGTCCCGCGCCTCTTGACCTCTACCCTTTAGCTGTGACTGCTCCCAGGGCTGGGAGATACCAAATTTCCCCTGATTAGGAGAATGAGGCAAGGCTCTCAGGGAGGGACACTAACAGAAATCCATGTTGTTGTTGTTGGACAGTAGTCTTGTTCAGAGAATTTGGGTCAAGTCCTTTGGTTTTCTCTCCAAGCACTGTTGATATTCATGAATGAGATCATATTAGTTACTAAATGTTAATGATGTTGGAAGGCTGTTTAGGGTAAAGTGGGTTAGATGTGTTGGCGTCTTTCTTTTGAGAATCCATAAATATCTTGGTGGCAGCTGTTGACGCCTAGGACTGAAAATTGTTCTGAATGGTCAAACCCTGAAGGAATGTCTGTCAAGTCTCACCTCAGGTGAGAGTTTCAGGGTTTACTCCTTTTACCCTGCAGATTATTCCCCTATAATAATGCATTAGAGAACATTGTTTTCACATGTTACTGAAAAGTTATTGTTGTTATGGTTGACACAATTGTAATATCAATTGTCACGAAATGTAAATGCTGTACTGCAGTTTTTTAAAATTAGTTACTTTTGTGCGGTCCCTGAGAAGGAAGCAGATTTGCATAATTAGGGTATTCATTGTCAAACACTTGAAAGCATATGATGTTTGTTCACAAATCTATTAGTCACTTACAAAGAGAGTACCAAATGGGCTTGTATTGAACAAAGCATCTGTGAATTTCCTGTTATACTGTTAGAGCAGAGAGTTCCTTCTAAAGACACACCTTTCATGGTTMATTTTCTATTCCTTTATTTTATTTTAAAAGTGTACTTTGTAAGTTAGTGTTGTCAAGATACCAGAATTTTGACTTTGATACCGATACCAGGTTTAGTATCACAATACTCGATACCATCATGATACTAAATACCAAAACGGTACCATAGCAAMAAAAAAAAAAGTATATTAGCAAGTCACAGAATGGCACTTGATTCAGACAGATAAACTCAGCTACTGTTCTGTTCAATTGTTGGGCATCTTTTGMGTTCAGTATCATTATATTTGCAAATGTTTGTAAACATTTGTTTTGCTATGCATGCATTAATTGAATCAATTATACAATGATACACTCAATTTGACTTTGGTAAAAACAATCTAACTACAAAACAACATGGTAAATCTCTATTGATGAAACAGGGTAAATCAAGATGTAGCATAGGTCTTAACAATACAGGTGAATGGATATTATTCAATACTGTGTGCATGCATTGAGTTATTGAGCTTGTTTTAGCTGATTTCATGGGGCTACAGACTTATTTTCTTGGCAACTGCTAGGAGAACATTACTTTATTGTACTGATCATCAACATTTGCACATGGCATCCCGAGTGGCTGTGCCACTAGCTGTGCCACTAGAGAACCTAGTTCGAGTCCAGGCTCTGCCGCAGACKGCCGTGACTGGGGAACCCATGGGGCGGCGCACAATTGGCCCAGCGTCTTCCGGGTTAGTGGAGGGTTTGGCCGGCAGGGATGTTCCTGTCCCATCGTGCACTAGCGACTCCTGTGGCGGTCCAGGCGCAATGCACGCTGACACGGTCACCAGGTGTATGGTGTTTCCTCCGACACATTGGTGCGGCTGGCTTCCAGATTAAGCATGCTTTGTGTCAAGAAGCAGTGYGGCTTGGCCGGGTTGTGTTTTGGAGGACGCATGGCTCTCGACCTTCGCCTCTCCCGAGTCCGTACCGGAGTTGCAGCGACATGACAGGACTGTAACTAATTGGTAGTATACCACGAAAAAGGGGTAAAACAAACATTTGCRTAGAAGAAGCAATCTAACCTTTTATAAATGTGTGCGCTGCCTCTTTAAGAAATGTAATGAGGTCATTTGCTGAGGCAGAATGTGGCTATGGAGTCTAGTGTAAACCAGCCGGGAGGCAAGGGAGACGAAGAAGTGAATGAGTTTTTGGTGGCGAGGTAGACGAAGTGAATTAATAAAGTTTTTGTGGTGACAATCAGCTTTGAAATCAGCATATTTTGCATTATGGTTATCACAAACAAAGTACTAGGGTACTAAATTCAGCTGTAGCCTAAGCTAGCAAGGAAGGTTAACCTACAATTTAAAGCTGGATTCTACCGGTGTCGTCTGGCATTGTAAAAGTTTTCTAGCCTGTATGGACATTGTTTTGTGAACAGTAATGAACAGTTTCAATATTTCTACATGCTGTGTTGCATTTTTCAAGTGTGTTAACTTCTGTGCAGCATGAGTGGGAAGCTAATGCAGCCCAGACAGCTCTAGCAATGAATGAGTAAGTGGAGCAGGTGCTTTACTCTGCATGCTCTAAAGCCATAGCGCAAAGAGCAAAGAACCTGCTTTATTAAAGGGGCTGCGCTCAGTGTGCTGATAGACAGACTTGATCCTTTCAATCATCGTTCAGGTAGACCCTGAGCGAAATGAATCTGGACTCCTAGGGTAAGCAGCTGTCCAGCACAGAGAGGTGGAAGAGCTCTATGGATGTTTATTTGCATGTCCTTTTCTAAAACAAAATGTCCCTTCCAGTATGGTTGGGTATCGCAAGGGACCTTACGATATGATATTATCACGATACTTAGGTTCCGATAGAATATGTATTTTGATTCTCACGATTCTATATGTATTGCTATTCGATACTGTGACTTTATTGAGATTCAATGTTCTAAACATATTGCTCACCAGATGTCTTCGACAGAGGGACAAGAGAGTTTTGGAAGAAGTAAAAATACTGGAGTTTTGGTGCAGGTACAGCCAACTAGCGCAAAATAATATTGTGATACTGTCAAAACAATACAATATCTTGCCAAAAATAATATCACGATATGTAACTCTATTTTCCCCCATCACTATCTTTCAGCATAATAATTCAATGATACATTTGGTATTGTGACTTTGCCAATTTGGTATGTGACTTTATTCAGGGAAAAAGTAAATGCCTTCGTTCTTTAATTCTCTCCATACTCTCCATACTGCAGCGTTACCACCACCCCTCTCCCTTCTTGACGCCCATACTCCACCACCACACGTGGGCCAGCAGCACCACATAGTCCTGGGCAGCATTCACATTAGTCACCGGAAGAGAGGAGGCAGTCACATGGATCCCCTTATTAGGCTTTGGGCCAACACAATGTGTTCAACATGGAGAGCCCCAGTCTGCCTTGCTAGCACATAGACGATAAGAGGAGAGGAAGGGAAAAACCTGGAGAGGGGCAGCGAGATAAGGCCATTACCAATCACTGGTGTTTGTTGTGGAAGTAATTGTGTCCTCAAAGTGTCTTGTTGTGTTTAGGGCTGTTGTGCATTTCCCCCATCCATGTGCATATTTCCTCTCTGATACTCAAAGGGAGCCATTTCTTTTCCTTCCCTCAGATGTATCTATATGAGTTGTTGCTTCAAGATGAGATTGCTCCTCGGCATTTCAACCCTTTATTAACCAGTTGGGTTCTGGACATAGACTTGCCTTTACCAATAAAGATATTTGCTGTATTTTGTGGAAACTCAATGACACAACTTCAACAGACTCCTGGCCTCCCATTTCCCACACCCTCTCGACCCCCTCAGAGATTTGAAGGTCATGATAGGGCACAGCCTGAGATTTACTCCTTGGGAAGCGGAATCATTCTTGAAAACAGACACAAATGACAACTTGTTCATATAGCATTACTTCTCAACTCGCATGTGTAGATTTCTCCAGTTTTCCAGCTTTTAATTGGGCTTGATTGTGAGATTGTAGCTAATCAAGTCAGAGCCTTCAGTTGTACCCTTGAAAGTTTTGCCTTCTTGCATGACATAATAGCAATTTTAGAGGCAAAATATGTGACTACACGCAACATGTGTAAAAGAAAAGACAGGTCAAAAGACCATTTCAGAACATCTACAGATTTGGGGCTGCATAGATCAGCACAAGTCCGGTGTGCCCAACCTTTCAACAGCTGAGCATGTGTGAGGAGATGACAGGGGGTAGGGGGAGAGGGGCTGTTGGAACAAAAGGTGTGTAGGGGCAGCTGCCACTGCACTTACAGCAGCTTGTGAATCCGAAGGGAGAATGTACACACATGTACCGGCCAGGGAATAGAGGGGGGGGGGGGTTAGGGGATCTGATAAACTACACAGCCTAACTGCATATAGGGCAAAGGGTGACCTGGGAAGAGTATGATAAGGGGTTGACCGGGAGGACGAGGGGGGGGGGGGTGACCAGGGGATGGAAGGGGATTGGTTGTCCAGAGGGAAAGCGACCTGGGAGTGGGTCTCCAGTGTGAGGGGCTCTGCTGCAGTTGTCATTTCTACCAGTTGTGTGCAGGATGGACACACCACACTTTGTTTGGACCCCTCTCACTGGGAATATGCCTGAACTTTGACTTAGAATGCTCTGGGTGCCACTGTAACAGAGTCTTTTGGATTCAATTCAGAGTGCTTGCTGGTGCTTTCTGCCTTTTTTTTTTTAAAGAGTCTTTTTAAACTTGTGCCTCTGATTTTTGACTGCGGTCTACTGATCAGCTAAGGGTAAGGGCAACCAATACCGGCATTGTGTTTTCATATAAGATTTGTTGCTTCCTTACAACGTTACTTGTGCATTAACTCAAATGTTGCTCCAGCTAAATACCTAATGAATTTAAACAGAAAAATTTCCCTCCTGAGCACAGTCTGAGGCCTCTCTGGTTTATTTTCTAATGAAAAAAAAGTTGTCTTGGTGGAATAATATTACTGTAAGACTGTGCTTTCAGCATATTCTTTCACAGAACAGCCACATGTTCAGGGTAGTTACTGTGTTTTATGTTTTGCTTTTGTGGTTTAGTAATCAGTATAGGAGGCTAGTGTGGCTCAGGCACAT
Source organism: Salvelinus sp. IW2-2015 (assembly GCF_002910315.2). Taxonomy (NCBI): domain Eukaryota; kingdom Metazoa; phylum Chordata; class Actinopteri; order Salmoniformes; family Salmonidae; genus Salvelinus; species Salvelinus sp. IW2-2015. Next base: position 12,802,941 of record NC_036845.1, read on the forward strand.
CCTGAGGACTTTACGAGGCAGATGTCAGACTGTGAAGTGACTTACTGTGTGGCCTGTGCTTCACTGTCAACCACACAGTGGGGCCAACACTATTAACAGTTTCCATCCTGGTGGTTTGGTAAAGCCTACTTTGTGAATTCCCCACTTCTTCTACAGCAGCTCATGTGACTCAGTAGGCCTAAGTGACATTTTGGTTTATTTGATAGGTTTTAGGTAGCCAGTTTTCATCCAAGTTCCATCTACATACAGTAATAGCATAAGGGTATGCTATTTTTTGTTTTTTAAATGTTAGCATTGTGCTAATATGCTATGAAATATGGCCTTACATTATCGTTTTATTTTTGTCTTTTCTTTCGTGACTCGCATAACTGTGAGAAGAATAACTCTTTCAAGCTACTGATCTGTGAAGTGTGGTTAGTTAACTCCAATTTTCCACTTTTCCATTGCAATTGGCTGCTCACTGCAAGTCTGTTTTCAATAGGGGTTTGAGACGCTAACCGAAAATGAGTTGAGTTTTTCCAAGACATGTCAATTTTACTTCCTTTAATTATATTCATGTAGCACGCTTAATAAGTCACTGATCAGATACTTCTGAGCAAAAAGCCCTGCTAATGATCATGCAGCCTCAATAAATGCTCCTACGAAGAATAACAGAATGATGAGAAATCTTGTGAGAGTCACTGCAGGTGCATAGGAGATGTGCAGGATACAGTGTAAGTAGGTTGATCTCTTCAAATGAGGTTAGTCAAAGAACCTTGGTTGTCTAACCAAAAAATGACCACATGTTTGGTAAACACATTGCAAGCTCCTTCTATACGTAGAGTTGTGCTAAACACTGGTAATCTCCTGAAAACAACATCACAAGGTTTGGTGCACTGTTGAGTATTTACAGACTCATTGTCATGTTTATATGTACATTAGCTTTTATTCACTAATGACTTAAAAGAGCAGGAAAATGGTTTCAAATTCGACATAAGGCTGAACCAAGACATTCCAACACCCACTCACCGGTAGTCTTAAAAATAAACAAACGTGATACTATTTAGTGATCGATGACTGTACTTAAGTGCCAGTCAACTATCTTGATCTTTTCTGTCTAGCTCTTTTGTGAGGCCTCATTGACAGAACATGTTCGACTGGTGACAACAACCAACGTTTGCACACACAGACCTGCGCACACACACCCTCTTCCCTAATGTCACATTGATGTCATCAGTGTTTTGTCTASAGGGTGTTTTTCTCTCAGACCTTCAGCGCTGGTTGGCCCTCATCTGATGCGAGGTGAAAAAGGGAAGTTTTGGGGAAGGGGTATCCATTAGGTTTCTCCAACTGAAAGGCTGAGAATAAAGAGAAAGATGATGGGTTGAGTATTCCCATTGGAGACATACTGGGGGAAGAACCTGTGGAAAGCAGCAAGGGATACTTTAACCTAGGCACCTGCTATTATTTTGTTTTGGCATGGCCCCAGGAGCGTTCCAGGTGAATGGGAGCAGTTGCCAACTCCCAGGGCTGGGTGAGTGGGTGTGGTCCTGTTTGTATGTGATGTCACCTGACAGGTCAAACCACATCGCCACAGGAATGACGTGGTGACGGAGACGAGCCTCTGTCAACAACAAGCCTGACTACACCAGTCTTGTGGCCCTCTTTGTGCATATGAATGTGTGTGTTTGTGCACAGTTAAGTGAGAGTGCCTTCTGCGACAGACTTGTGTTTTGTAATTCGTTGTGCACTACCGGTCAAAAGTTTTAGAACACCTACTCATTCAATTTTTTTTTATTTTTTTTTACTATTTTATACATTGTAGAATAATATTGAAKACATCAAAACTATGAAATAATACATATGGAATCATGTAGTAACCAAAAAAGTGTTTGAGATTCTTCAAATAGCCACCTTTTGACTTGATAACAGCTTTGCACGCTCTTGGCATTCTCTCAAATTTTATTGGTCACATACACATGGTTAGCAGATGTTAATGCGAGTGTAATGAAATGCTTTTGCTTCTAAACTCAGCAAAAAAAGAAACGTCCTCATACTGTCAACTGCGTTTATTTTCTGAAAACTTAACACGTGTAAATATTTGTATGAACATAAGATTCAACAACCGAGACATAAACTGTCAAGAGGGTCTTGTCAGGATGAGCCTGCAGGAAGGGTACCACATGAGGGAGAAAGATGTCTTCCCTGTAACGCACAGTGTTGAGATTGCCTGCAATGACAACAAGCTCAGGCCGATGATGCTGTGACACACCGCCCCAGACCATGACGGACCCTCCACCTCCAAATCGATCCCGCTCCAGAGTACAGGCCTCGGTGTAACGCTCATTCCTTCGACGAAAAACACGAATCCGACTATCACCCCTGGTGAGACAAAACCGTGACTCGTCAGTGAAGAGCACTTTTTGCCAGTTCAGTCTGGTCCAGCGATGGTGAGTTTGTGCCCATAGGCGATGTTGTTGCCGGTGATGTCTGGTGAGGACCTGCCTTACAACAGGCCTACAAGCCCTCAATCCAGCCTCTCAGCCTATTGCGGACAGTCTGAGCACTGATGGAGGGATTGTGCATTCCTGGTGTAACTCGGGCAGTTGTTGTTGCCATCCTGTATCTGTCCTGCAGGTGTGATGTTCGGATATACCGATCCTGTGCAGGTGTTGTTACACGTGGTCTGCCACTGCGAGGACGATCAGCTGTCCGTCCTGTCTCCCTGTAGCGCTGTCTTAGGCGTCTTACAGTAAGGACATTGCAATTTATTGCCCTGGCCACATCTGCAGTCCTCATGCCTCCTTGCAGCATGCCTAAGGCATGTTCACGCAGATGAGCAGGGACCCTGGGCATCTTTCTTTTGATGTTTTTCAGAGTCAGTAGAAAGGCCTCTTTTTTTACTGTCTCAAGTTTTCATAACTGTGACCTTAATTGCCTACCATCTGTAAGCTGTTAGTGTCTTACCGACCGTTCCACAGGTGCATGTTCATTAATTGTTTATGGTTCATTGAACAAGCATGGGAAACAGTGTTTAAACCCTTTACAATGAAGATCTGTGAAGTTATTTGGATTTTTACGAATTATCTTTGAAGGACGGTCCTGAAAAAGGGACGTTTCTTTTTTTGCTGAGTTTAGTTCCGACAGACAGTGCAGTGTAATCTAACAATTCCCCAACAACTACCTAATATACACAAATCTAAAGGGGTAAACGAGAATATGTACATATAAGTATATGGATGAGCGATGGCCGAGCGGCATAGGCAAGGTGCAATAGATGGTATAAAATACAGTATATACATGTGATATGAGTAGGCAGCAGCCTCTCTGAGTTAGTGATTGCTGTTTAGCAGTCTGATGGCCTTGAGATTGAAAAACAGCTTTGATGCACCTGTACTGACCTCGCCTTCTGGATGATAGCCATGTGAACAGGCAGTGGCTCGGGTGGTTGTTGTCCTTGATGATCTTTTTGGCCTTCCTGTGACATCGGGTGCTGTAGGTGTCATGGAGGGCAGGTAGATTGCCCCCGGTGATGCGTTGTGCAGACCGCACCACCCTCTGGAGAGCCTTGTGGTTGAGTGCAGTGCAGTTGATACAGCCCGACAGGATGCTCTCGATTGTGCGTGTGTAAAAGTTTGTCAGGGTTTTTGGTGACGAGCCACATTTCTTCAGCCTTCTGAGGTTGAAGAGGCGCTGTTGCACCTTCTTCACAACACTCTGTGTGGGTGGACCATTTCAGTTTGTCTGTGATGTGTACGCCCAGGAACTTAAAACTTTCCACCTTCTCCGCTGCTGTCCCGTCGATGTGGATAGGGGGTGCTCCCTCTGCTGTTTCCTGAAGTCCACGATAATCTCCTTTTGTTTTGTTGTTAAATGAGAGGTTGTTTTCCTGACACCACACTCTGAGTGCCCTCACCTCAGCCAGCTTCATGAGGTAGTCACATGGAATGCATTTCAATTAACAGGTGTGCCTTCTTAAAAATGAATTTGTGGAATTTCTTTCCTTAATGCGTTTGAGACAATCAGTTGTGTTAAGGTAGGGGTGGTATACAGAAGATAGTAATATTCCATATTATGGCAAGAACAGCTCAAATAAGCAAAGAGAAACGACAGTCCATCAATATTTTAAGACATGAAGGTCAGTCAATGCGGAACATTTCAAGAACTTTGAACGTTTCTTCAAGTGCAGTCGCAAAAACCATTAAGCGCTATGATAAAACTGCCTCTCATGAGGACCGCCACAGGAAAAGAAGACCCATAGTTACCTCTGCTGCAGAGGATAAGTTCATTAGTTACCAGTCTCAGAAATTGCAGCCCAAATAAATGCTTCACAGAGTTCAAGTAACAGACACATCTCAACATCAACTGTTCAGAGGAGACTGTGTGAATCAGGCCTTCATGGTCGAATTGCTGCAAAGAAACCACTACTAAAGGACACCAATAAGAAGGGACTTGCTTGGGCCAAGAAACACGAGCAATGGACATTAGACCAGTGGAAATGTGTCCTTTGGTCTAGTCCAAATTCAAGATTTGGACTAGACCAAAGACCGCTGTGTCTTTGTGAGACACGGTTTAGGTGAACGGAGGATCTCCGCATGTGTATTTTCCACCGTAAAGTTTGGAGGAGGTGGTGTTATGGTGTGGGGGTGCTTTGCTGGTGACATTGTCTGTGATTTATTTAGAATTCAAGGCACACTTAACCAGCATGGCTACCACAGCATTCTGAAGTGATACGCCATCCCATCTGGTTTGGGCTTAGTGGGACTATCATTTGCTTTTCAACAGGACAATGACCCAACACACCTCCAGGCTGTGTAAGGCCTATTTGACCAAGAAGGAGAGTGATGGAGTGCTGCATCAGATGACCTGGCCTCCACAAGATGGTTTGAGATGAGTCAGACCACAGAGTGATGGAAAAGCAGCCAACAAGTGCTCAGAATATGTGGGAACTACTTTAAAGACTGTTGGAAAAGCATTCCAGGTGAAGCTGGTTGAGAGAATACCAAGAGTCTGCAAAGCTGTTATCAAGTCAAAGGGTGACTACTTTGAAGAATCAAAAATATATTTTGATTTGTTTAACACTTTTGTTTTGGTTACTACATGATTCCATATGTGTTATTTCATAGTTTTGATGTCTTYACTATTATTCTACAATGTAGAAAATAGTAAAAAATAAATCAAAACCCTTGATTGAGTAGGTGTTCGAAAACTTTTGACCGGCAGTGTATTTGTGTTGGCGGTAGTTCCGTGGCAGTTGGGTGCTTTGAGGTTGTGTCTTTGTGTGTGTGTTTGTTTGTGTGTGTGTGTGTTTGTTGTTGGGGTAGACTGCAGTATTGACAAGACTGGCAGCGGGGGCGTGATTCACGAGCCGAGTAGCGCAGATCTATTTACCGCCCATCCCAAACCTGTCCAACCTCCTCCAATTTCCCACCCCTTTCTGGGAGTGCTGCTCTTGCACTGCAGCTACCCCCTCACCAAAAACCCACCCTAGGATTGGTGAACAGAAGGAGGGGGGTGGGATCATATTCCCCTGCCAGTGTTGGCAGCATGCACACAGGCACAAGCCCAGTCACAAGCCAAACAGCAGACCCAGGTCCAGCCCCCATCCTTCCTTCCTCGCCTCAAAAGAATCCAAGCCCACCACCATACATTTCTCCACCATATCACTCACACAGATTCACCTTCACACTGAGTACTTCGGTTAATAAGGCACAATGCACACCCGTCTAACCAAACAAGCGGTTAATCAACAGGCGGAGTGGAGCGGGCCAGCCAAGCGGAATGGCTGTGCTGGAACATGAGGCAACAGGCTGTAAATATCCCACAGCTGGTGCTGGGACTACAGCCCAAGGTTGGGGTGAAAGCACAGAGTCCCACTGGGTAGGATGAGAGAGAGATCAGTAGCTAGTTACTGCCTGTGTTTGCGGATACGTCTTCCCCAATGAAAGGCTAACTAATCAGACTCCTGCCCCTCTGTTCAGGTGGCCTCCAAGCCTCAGGTGTGGATTGCAATGATTATACGCAAAACCGTGGTGGCACTCTGGTTTGATTGAATTAAATTAGATTCTGAGTAGCAATTTCATTTGTATGGAGCAGCCAGACTGTCATCGTTCATACAGGGAGAAGGGATTTTACCTTTACCCTAGCTAGGGTGACCATGGTGATACTGAATATAAGTATTGATTTGCCTGGACCACAAACTGAGAGAGAGATCTGTCTTGTTGATAGCCTCCCCAGAGCCCGTAGCCCCATGCAACCAGAGAGGGAGATTCTGGCTGCTCCCAATGAAACCTGAGTCCTCAGCAGAGCTGTAGGTGACTCCCCTGATATTGGTGATGTCTGCCAACAAGGCAGCGTAAGCATATACACAGCGAAGCTTGTAACTGCTCTCAAACAGATCTGGATACATAAAACAAAACCATTAATTAGCTACCAATGAGAGGTAATTTAATTGTAAATGTTAGTTTTCTCCTGATATTGGTGTAAGTAACAGTTTCCTAACTATTGTATAGCTGTGTTTGTTATGAGCAGTCTGTGGTCAGTCCTGGTAGGCTCTGGTGCTGAGTGGGAAAGGTGATGGATTTATCAGCAGTGCTCTGGTCTGACTCCAGCAGCCCACACCACTGACTGTTGTCTCTGCGCCCCAGGGTGCTCTGATCCAACTTACAAAGAGATGGACATGTGTACATATACATATATATATATATATATATATATATATATATACATACACACACACACACACACACACACACACACACACCACACACACACACACACACAACACACACCACACACACACACACACACATATACACAATTGACAGCTTGACACGTATAGCAGACTACACTGACAGGCTGACACACAGTCATACATACTAGAGGTCGAACGATTAATCGGAATGGCCGATTAATTAGGGCCGATTTCAAGTTTTCATAACAATCGGAAATCAGTATTTTTGGACACCGATTTGGCCGTTTTTTTTTTTACACCTGTATTTAACTAGGCAAGTCAGTTAATAAGAACACGTTCTTATTTTCAATGACGGCCTAGGAACGGTGGGTTAACTGCCTTGTTCAAGGGCAGAATGACAGATTTTTACCTTGTCAGCTCTGGGATTCAATCTTGCAACCTTACGGTTAACTAGTCCAACGCTCTAACCACCTGCCTTACATTGCACTCCACGAGGAGCCTGCCTGTTACGCGAATGCAGTAAGAAGCCAAGGTAAGTTGCTAGCTAGCATTAAACTTATCTTATTAAAAACAATCAACCAATCATAATCACTAGTTAACTACACATGGTTGATGATATTACTAGTTTATCTAGCGTGTCCTCCGTTGAATATAATCGATGCGGTGCGCATTCGTGAAACAGGACTGTCGTTGCTACCTAACCATAAACATCAATGCCTTTCTTAAAATCAATACACAAGTATATATTTTTAAACCTGCATATTTAGTTAATATTGCCTGCTAACATGAATTTATTTTAACTAGGCAAATTGTGTCACTTCTCTTGCAACAGAGTCAGGGTATATGCAGCAGTTTGGGCCCCTGGCTCGTTGCGAACTGTGTGAAGACTATTTCTTCCTAACAAAGACAGCCAAGTTCGCCAAACGGGGGATGATTTAACAAAAGCGCATTTGCGAAAAAAGCACAATCGTTGCATGACTGTACCTAACCATAAACATCAATGCCTTTCTTAAAATCAATACACAGAAGTAGATATTTTTAATCCTGCATATTTAGCTAAAAGAAATCCAGGTTAGCAGGCAATATTAACCAGGTGAAATTGTGTCACTTCTCTTGCGTTCATTGCACGCAGAGTCAGTTTGGCCCACCTGGCTCGTTGCGAACTAATTTGCCAGAATTTTACGTAATTATGACATAACATTGAAGGTTGTGCAATGTAACAGGAATATTTAGACTTATGGATGCCACCCGTTAGATAAAATACGGAACGGTTCCGTATTTCACTGAAATAATAAACGTTTTTGTTTTCGAGATGATAGTTTCCGGATTCGACCATATTATGGTTATGTTATAATTAAGGCTATGATTTGATAGAGCAGTCTGACTGAGCGATGGTAGGCACCAGCAGGCTCGTAAGCATTCATTCAAACAGCACTTTAGTGCGTTTTGCCAGCAGCTCTTCGCAATGCTTAAAGCATTGCGCTGTTTATGACTTCAAGCCTATCAACTCCCGAGATTAGGCTGGTGTAACCGATATGAAATGGCTAGCTAGTTAGCGGGGTGCGCGCTAATAGCGTTTCAAACATCACTCGCTCTGAGACTTGGAGTAGTTGTTCCCCTTGCTTTGCATGGGTAACGCTGCTTCGAGGGTGACTGTTGTCGATGTGTTCCTGGTTCGAGCCCAGGTAGGAGCGAGGAGAGGGACGGAAGCTGTACTGTTACACTGGCAATACTAAAGTGCCTATAAGAACATCCAATAGTCAAAGGTATATGAAATACAAATGGTATAGAGAGAAATAGTCCTATAATTCCTTTAACTACAACCTAAAACTTCTTACCTGGGAATATTGAAGACTTATGTTAAAAGGAACCACCAGCTTTCATATGCTCTCATGTTCTGAGCAAGGAACTTAAACGTTAGCTTTCTTACATGGCACATATTGCACTTTTACCTTCTTCTCCAACACTTAGTTTTTGCCTTATATAAACCAAATTGAACATGTTTCATTATTTATTTGTGGCTAAATTGATTTTATTGATGTATTATATTAAGTTAAAATAAGTGTTCATTCAGTATTGTTGTAATTGTCATTATTACAAATAAATATAAAAAATCTGCCGATTTAATCGGTATCGGCTTTTTTGGTCCTCCAATAATCGGTATCGGTGTTGAAAAATCATAATCGGTCGAACTCTAATACATACACGTATATACAGTATGCATTGACAGAAGGACATACACGTGCACAAAACCTCTCCAACACACATCTCTCTGCACATATGCTCTGCTGCTGTGGCATGCAATTGTCGTTTGTGCTATATGTCATGACTAAGTTGTGACACCTGTGCCTCTGCACTGTAGGCTATGACACATGATGCAGGATGGATAAGGTGGTGGCAACTCTGTGACACTGTGGCTCCTACTGTGTTGCACCACCTTGTAGCCAATGACTCTGCTTCCTCATAGGCTGAACAGGAGGTGGTCCTCTGAAATGGTTGAAAGAACAGCAACAGATGTTCTGAACTTACACACAAATGATGCACCGTTGTGTATCTGTTCTTTTTATGGATTATTCTGTCGTGAGTGCCTTAAGGTTCTGACCTTACATGCAAAGATCAAAGATCTTCCCCATGTAGTGTAGCTGTTGATAGTATACTGCACACTAAAATATCTTCAACAATACAGATACAAATTGCATATATTTTAGGGGTTCCTCAGGGCTCAATGCAAGGACCACTGCAGAATAGCTTTTATCAGTGTTAATCTGTTCCTTGTCTAAAGTGTCTCACACTCCTTAATTCAGCCAGTCAGTAGACACTCTCCAGGCCCTCTGCCTTCAATGTGAGAGGAGAGATTCTACCTGACATCAGACATGGGAGGCTGACTCCCGCAGCATGAAGGGTAAAATGTCAAGGTTTGAACACCCGGGCAGATAAAGCAGTCTTTTCATGTGTGACCGGCCCGCATCCCAAAACAAATCCCACTGACCGCTGCCTTTGAACTGTAGACCAATGTTCTTATGGAAGGAGTAGTGCTCTGCTCACTCACTAGTCTTCTACTATTTGAGTGTATAACATAAAACTCAAAAGTGTTTTCTGTTTTAGTTTGAGTATTTTCAKTATAAACCTGTTACTTCTACAGTCTTTGGCAAATATAACAACCCACTCCAGAGTTTCTATGGTTTGCTATTATATTGGGCATTTACATCTAAAAGGACCTATGAGCACACACATATGAAGTTCATAGGAGCATGTCAAATTAAATGTTTTAGAAATGAAGGCATATAAACATTTTGCAACCATTTTCCATCCAAAAAATGTGGAATAAGGAAAGGCTTTCATTTCTGCTCAAACATATGGAAAAAAGGGTCTTGGACAACATTGACCAGAAAAATTATTGAAAGGTATTAGATTTACATCAAAACACAATAATGTTGAAGTAAATACCCCTGCCAACTAATATCAACACTTCAGAAAGTATTCACACCCATTGACTTTTTACACATTTTGTTACAGCCTGAATTTTAAATTTATTAAATTGAGATTGTGTGTCAATGGCGTTCACACAATACCCCATAATGGCAAAGTGGAATTATGTCTTTAGAAATGTTTAACCCCTTTGTTATGGCAAGCCTAAATAAGTTCAGAAGTAAACATTTGCTTAAGTTGTGTTTTAATAGTGTTTTAATAGTTATTAAATAGTGTTTTAAGATTATTAAAAATAATGTTTTTTAACATGATTACCCCACACATACAATTATCTGTAAGGTCCCTCAGTCGAGCAGTGAATTTCAGACACAGATTCAACCACAAAGACCAGGGAGGTTCTCCAATGCCCCGTAAAGAAGGGCACGTAATGGTAGATGGAAAAAAGTAAAGCCGACCATTGAATATCCCTTTGAGCATGGCGAAGTTATTAATTACACTTTGGATAGTGTATCAATACACCCAATCAATACAAAGATACAGGAATCCTTCCTAACTCGGTTGCCGGAGAGGAAGGAAACCACTCAGGGATTTCACCATGAGGCAAATGGTGACTTTAAAACAGTTAGCGTTTTAATGGCTGTGGTAGGAGAAAACTGAGGATGGATCAACTACGTTGTAGTTACTCCACAATACTAACCTAAATTACAGAGTGAAAAAAAGGAAGACAGTGCCATATTGCAAAGAAATGAACTTTATGTCCTGCCTACAAAGCGTTATGTTTGGGGCAAATCCAACACAAAAATCACTGAGTACCACTCTTCATACTTTCAAGCATAGTGGTGGCTGCATCATGTTATGGGTATACTTGTCATGGGCAAGGCTATGGAGTCTTTTATGATAAAAATAAACGTATAGAGCTAAGCACAGGCAAAATCCTAGAGGAAAACCTGGTTCAGTCTTATGGCTTGGGGGTAGAAGCGGTTAAGGAGCCTTTTGGTCCTAGACTTGGCGCTCCGGTACGGCTTGCGGTGCAGTAGCAGAGAGAACAGTTTATGGACTTGGGTGACTGGAGTCTTTGACAATTTCTTTGGGCCTTCCTCTGACACCTCCTATTATATAGGTCCTGGATGTCAGGAAGCTTGGCCCCAGTGATGTACTGGGCCATACGCACTACCCTCTGTAGCGCCTTAAGGTAAGATGCCGAGCAGTTGCCATACCAGGCGGTGATGCAACCGGTCAGGGTGTTCTCGATGGTGCAGCTGTAGAACTTTTTGAGGATCTGGGGACCAATGCCAAATCTTTTCAGTCTCCTGAAGGAAAAGGTGTTGTCGTGCCCTCTTCACAACTGTCTTGGTGTGTTTGGACTATAATAGTTTGTTGGTGATGTGGACAACAAGAAACTTGAAACATCTCGACCCGCTCCACTTCAGCCCTGTCGATGTGAATGGGGGCCTGTAGTCCTATAGTCCACGATCAGCTCCTTTGTTTTGCTCACATTGAGGGAGCGGTTGTTGTCCTGGCACCACACTGCCAAAAGAATAAAGACATTTCAAATATCATATTATGTCTATATACAGTGTTGTAATGATGTACAAATAGTTAAAGTACAAATGGGAAAATAAATAAACATAAATATAGGTTGTATTTACAATGGTGTTTGTTCTTCACTGGTTTCCCTTTTCATGTGGCAACAAGTCACAAATCTTACTACTGTGATTGCACACTGTGGTATTTCACTTAATAGATATGGGAGTTTATCAAAATTGTATGTGTTTTCAGATTCTTTGTGGGTCTCTGTAATCTGAGGGAAATATGTGTCTCTAATATGGTCATACATTTGGCAGGAGATTAGGAAGTGCAGCTCAGTTTCCACCTAATTTTGTGGGCAGTGTGCACATAGCCTGTCTTCTCTTGAGAGCCAGGTCTGCCTTCAGCGGCCTTTCTCAATAGCAAGGCTATGTTCACTGAGTCTGTACATAGTCAAAGATTTCCTTAATTTTGTGTCAGTCACTGTGGTCAGGTATTCTGTCACTGTGTACTCTCTGTTTAGGGCCAAATAGCATTCTAGTTTGCTCTGTTTAAAAAACTAATAATAACAATCCAATGTGTCAAGTAATTATCTTTTTGTTTTCTTATGATTTGGTTGGGCCTAATTGTGTTGCTGGACCAGCAGTGCTTAGGGGACTCTTCTCCAGGTTCATCTCTCTGTAGGTGATGGCTTTGTTATGGAATGTCTGGGAATCGCTTCCTTTTAGGTGGTTGTAGAATTTAACGTCTCTTTTCTGGTTTTCGATAATTAGAGGGGTATCGACCTAATTCTGCTCTGCATGATATTTGTTGTTTTATGGTTGTACACAGAGAATATTTTTGCAGAATTCTGCATGCAGTCTCAATTTGATGTTTGTCCCATTTTGTGAATTCTTGTTTGGTGAGTGGATCCCAGACCTCACAAACATAAAGGGCAATGAGTTCTAGAACTGATTCAAATGTTTTTTTGACAGATCCTAATTGGTATGTCAAATTTTATGTTCCTTTTGATGGCATAGAAGGCTCTTCTTGCCTCTCTCTCTCCTCTCTCTCTCTCTCTCATTAATGTCACCTCTCTCGGTTCTTACTGACACCAACCCTCTTTCCATTTACTGTAACAAGCATCCTCACCCACTGGGCACTGACCAACATCGCACGTCCATGGATGTTGAAATTTGGTCAGTCCGCCCTGGCCGGACCAAATTTGTTCCAATCATAGAAGTCTATGTTTCACAAGTTTGGACAGTAGAGTAAAGTAGTACAGTACACTAGTAAAGTACAGTATAATTGAATGTACTATACTGAACATATCTACTTTACTGTGCTCTGCTGTACTGTACTCGACTCTACTGTGATGTCCAAACTTGTGAAACATAGACGCCTATGATTGTTTTAGATTTGGTCTAGTCCGGACAGACCAAATGTGGTCTTGTTTGGGGGCGGAGCTCATTACAATAATACCCAGTGTGTAGAATAATACCCAAAAGAAGGATGTTGCATATTTCTACCTTTTTTCTGTACCTATTCAGGATACATCACCATGAAGAGAATTATATTCATAGCCATAATTATGCATTTCTATATAGTACAGATCAGGGACTCATGATGTAATTCCGTTACCGTAACTCTGTTACCAGATGTAAATCCACTACACCTACTGTAGTTCAATAACCAAAATATAATTTTTCAAACTAATGGTGTCGAATGTTCTTTCTGCAGACATATTTTAATCTTAATTGGAGCAGATATTTAAGTTTTTCTAAAATGTGGTTGCGTAAAAAACTGAGGGAGATTTTACAGTAATTATGTTACCAAACTTTGCATCTGCACAGTTCTTCCAGTAAATGTGTTTTTGTGAAATGTTCTGTGTAAATTGTTCAAAGTAGTCCTTGTGCATTGCTTTGTTGAACTTTGAAATCAATTGTTTTTGTTGAAAATGTATGCCAAAGTGAGAAAGCGTCAAAGCGTAATTCCATTGCCGCGGAAATGACCTAATACAACCCCCTCCATATTTTCCATGTAAAACGAGAGCTGAAGCTGCCTCTAGTTCTTTTGTTTGGGCTTTATTTTTAAGAGAACAACTATGACATGCATAACACCCTTTTCTCAGACTTCTCCCATTGTCCTGCCTCCAAGCCAAATACGTAGTGCATAATTCATGGAGAACGCATTGCCATAGTGAATGCAATTGCATCAACTATAAGCAAATGTGTGGTATGTGCACACATCGACACACAGAACCCGTTCTATCACGTCATTGTTTTGTTTTTTATGGTAATGGAAGCAGAGCAGGCATTAATCAGGGGGTGGTTTTACTATTCTCTCAGGTAAACAATGGGTGATGTAGTGTTGAAACTGCACTCAAGGCTTTCCAGATGCACTCTCTCTAATGCAATGACTCGGCTCCCACTGTCATGCGGGTGTGTTGGAACAGTACACAGTCTGGATGTATATATAGAGAGCTATTTTTAAGGCTGAACCACAAATAGTAGTAGTAGTGGGGCTTAATTAAAATGGTCCATGCCTCTGTTGCCATTCCCGGGTTGCGGTCTGCTCGTTCATTCATTCATGAATTTATATGCTCACATGTACTCTGTTCTCTCTCATTTGCCCTCTCTCTTTTTGTTATTACAAATTGCTATACATTGCAAAAAAATTATAATAATAAATCCCTGTTTAGTTAAAGGGGCAATCTGCAGTTGCTACACCCACTTTTGAACTAATTAAATTAATGATATTTACTGAATGATATAGATATATTGATTAATACAATAATATAACTTTAGAAATGCCTCATGAGCTTAGTTCAACTGTTACACCCCATCAGAACCCCAAATATAAGCTTGTTTTTACTCCAATGTTTGTTAACATTATAAATGTAAACTAACACTGTATAGCCTCAACATGGTTAAAACGATAATTTTGATTATTATAGATGGTCGGTCCATAGCTCTTTCTATGAATTTGAGAGTGGTTACATTTATCCAATCCCATCCCTCAGCTTTTTACTAAAACAGAGATGGGGTGGCGGCTTTGTTATTTTTTCAACTACGGATTGGACCTTGACTTTTCTGTCTTCAATTAAATATTTTTAAATACACTCCTTTTCCTTATATTAAAGGGACACAGAGTGTTATCTAACATGGAACTGTGCCAAATTACCACAGTTAAGATAACAAAACCTAGTGGTAATGCTAACATTACTGGTTCAGTGACTGAATCCAAGAGCCTACTTCAAAACGCAACAGAACTCTGAGCACTAGCGTCCCGCCCACTCGTGGCGAGCAGCCTCACTGGGACATAGGGCCGGGCTCTGCCTTCGATTGGGAATCGCATGCAGCGTGTCAGGTCGAGCAGGCAGCGAGTTGCTGCAGGCAACCAACATATCAGTTATGTGTCAGTGATGCCTCTAATAAAGCTGACACAGCACAGTCTCCCCGTGGCCCCCCTGAGGGGCTCCCGCTCCGCAGCGCACCAGGCTCACTTGCCCCCATGGAAACACTAACCCCAAGAGAAGGGTTCCCCCATCCTTCAGTTCCCCCCACTGCTGCGGCTGCTCTTTCGAAGCGTTCTTCTAATTTGTCCGAAAGGAATCCTGACTTAAATGCATCGCTTTGGTTTCTCTGTCGAGTACTGTTGAGGTTAAAAGGCTAAGACAATTGTTGATTCTGAAGGACATTGGCAGGAATGGTACATGAATGATACCTCTCCTGAATCTCATACTGATCCGATGCTCTCTATTTTCCAGGAGTAACACACCTGCAGTAAAGAGGGGAAGAGGATCCTAATTCAGAGGACCAGTGGATGACCTGCCTACTGTACAGACCATGATCTGAAGGCCCCGCCACGTGGCCCCATTCTTTCTTCTTCATTATTTCCTGCAGGGGAAAGAGCTCCTAGACTAGCCGCCTCAGACAGGTGGAGCGGAGGGAGATAGAGAGAGTGTGTACGAGAAAGAGTGCGACAGCCAAACGCCTAGTYGGCAACAGTGCCCACCAACCACCTCCACAGGACAGCCGTGCCCTCCGACCCCGCCACGCCCCCTGCCCCTCCCACCGCCAGACCGGAACCATGGGAAGGAAAAAGATCCAAATACAGAGGATCACAGATGAACGGAACAGACAGGTGTGTGTGTGTGTGGATAATGTTTCTTTGTATGTAGAAACTCTATCATGCCTATGACTACACCAGTATTTTTCCAAGACGATGAAAGGCTAAATGATCCTTCTAAAATGAGTCAACTGGTTAATGGGCTTTGGTTCATTGAGCTTATTGAGTAATGGATGTGATGCGTCTGCCATCCCCAAAATGTCCCTGGCTGAGTAGAACCTGAGTATTTTAGACACTAGGTGGCCCGAGGTCCTGAAATCATCTTAAGCTTTTYGTATTTCTTTATAGGTGCCCATTTTCATAGAGCAGCACACACAGAGACTCAAAATGCTTCAGGCRTTCAAGCATTATGTTGATTCATCAAAAGTTGATAGAAATATTGGTGAACCATCATCCTACTAGATGTTGATCACAAGAWACTGTCATTAGCACTAATGGATTGGCCCCGACCCCAAGGCTATAGACTCTGACGGAAATTCAACAGCATGTGAAATACATGTTGTGAAAAGAGAGCGTGAGAACCACAAATAGTTTACATAGTAATGGATTATTGACTGAACGCCGAATGCTACAGAGACCATGAACACTCCTGAAACATTGCAGGTGCAGAAAGTAGAGCAGCTGGGGAGGCTGTGGTTGTCACTGTGGCTTCCTCCTCTCCTCGCCACACAACCACACTCGTCAGGACACGGTCATGAAACAACTCATCCYTCTCATGGCGGATGTCTTGTTCTGTCGTTCGTTGCCATTGGTTACTTGCAATTCTGTTCTTAATGTCAGTTATGTTCAGCTTGTTTATCTTGGCATTCATGTCGAAGGAAGGATCAAGACTAATTATTGTTGAAGACTCGGTGTACCTCACGCCTCCGACAAATCAGAGCATTTCTCTTCATGATAAACCATCTTATAATTGGTTATGAGAATCATTGTAATAGTATTGTTTATCAGCTCTGTGAGCCTGGCTTGCCATTGTCCTCGCTGAACTTTCTTCCCCTTGTTTCTATGTTCTGCTCTGTGTGTGTGTTGTGGTGTTGTGTGTGGTGTGTGTGGTGTGTGTGTGTGTGTGGTGTGTGTGTGTGGTGTGTGTGTGTGTGTGTGTGTGTGTGTGTGTGTGTGTGTGTGTGTGTGTGTGTGTGTGTGTGTGTGTGGTGAGATGATTGTGGGAGTGTGGTGTGTGTGGAGATGATTGTGGGAGTGTGTGTGTGTGGAGATGATTGTGGGAGTGTGTGTGTGTGTGTGGAGATGATTGTGGGAGTGTGTGTGTGTGTGGAGATGATTGTGGGAGTGTGTGTGTGTGTGGAGATGATTGTGGGGAGTGTGTGGTGTGTGGAGATGATTGTGGAGTGGTGTGTGTGTGTGTGAGATGAATTTTGGGAGTGTGTGGTGATGGGTTTTGAGGGAGGGAGGTGGTAGGCGGTTGCCCATGGATACGACCCCGATATAATTTGATTTGTGGCAGCGGGAAGCAATGAGTGAGCAAGAACGACGCAGAGAGGAAAAGGGAGAGAAAAGAAAATGAGAGCGAGGAAACGAGAGAGACGGAGACAGTGAGAGAGGGAGACTGAGACCGTGGGGAGGACAAGGGAGAGAGCACAAGCTGGCTCCTGCCCCACAGAGAGGCATCAGTGTAACATGGGGGTGCTCAAGCAATTATAGAGAGAGAGGGGAGATGGAGAGAGCGAGAAAGAGAGAGCGAGCAATTGAAGGTCTCACATGGCAGTGTGGTTCCTTTCCGTGCATCTGCTTYTTCGCGCTCCTCTCTGATCCTGTCTACAGCAAAACAAACAAACTCAAATTCCCCTATTTGCATAAATGCCTCAAAACCAAGGGAGTGGTATTAAACAGAACCACAACACACTGCAGGGCCTCATCCCTGTTGTCACCTTTAATTAGCTGTCTGTAATGTGTTGTTTGTTCACACATTGGCTGTTCTCTAAGAGACTATTATTTACTGTTATTGATATAGTCCCTCCCAGTCCCTCTGTATTACGTTTAACCAATTATTATATAGTACTACAAATTCCTTCACTTTTACAGTATCGCTAATGTTATTGTTCTTCCTCTTTCCTTCTATGCCAAATATCCCTCTCCCCTTCCCAATATCACCTGCCAATCCCCCCTTCTCCTTCCCAATACCCTGCCCCACAACATCSCTTCCCTACCACCCTCTAATACACCCACACCATCCCTCCCCTCACAGGTGACGTTCACCAAGAGGAAGTTTGGCCTGATGAAGAAGGCGTATGAGCTGAGCGTGCTGTGCGACTGTGAGATCGCCCTCATCATCTTCAACCACTCCAACAAGCTGTTCCAGTACGCCAGCACCGACATGGACAAGGTCCTGCTCAAATACACCGAGTACAACGAGCCCCACGAGAGCMGGACCAACGTCGACATCATGGAGGTAATGGAGGAGGGAGAGAGGAGGAGGAGGAGAGGTGTTACTGTGTAGTTCCCTGCAGGAGAGAGTGAACAGGGTGGTTGTGTGTTCTGAGGTTGAGGGGGAGATGGGGGAGGGGAGAGGTGTTACAATATGGTATTTTAGTACAGTGCCATGGAGGAGAGGCGGTAATGAAATGGCTCGCTGTGTTTCATTTTGTTTTTACATCCGTGGTTGTAATATGGTCATAATATGTTTGTTTAGAAGGTATTTTACATTTGATAACACTTTATTTTAGGGTTTGCCTATAACCTGTTGATTGTTTTATTTTGTATTATATTTTTTTAAACATTTTGTTGATAAATTAAGTAGCGAATATTTCTGTTCATGATTTATATTTGATAACAGGCCCACGTGACCTGGTGTTATGTTTTCTTGATATCAAGAGCTGTTTTATTTTTGACTACTACCACTCTGGTCTGGATGAGCACTTTCAATCCAAAGCCATCAGGTCTTTATTTATGTAGCAAGAGAAAGGGATGTTTTTTTCTTTCTCTTTTCTTTTTTAGAGTATTCAAGATCACTTTTATTTTTTGGTGTGTGCTTTTCTCTGAATCCTTGGTTGAATCCAGAGTTGTTTGGATGTTGTGTTTTGTCATAGCCAGAGTAGACAAATATAAACACAAGCTACAAGCCTTAATTCCTCTTAAAGCAAATGTCTAGTGAGAGGGCAGGTACAGTAACTTCCATGACATTACCTCAGAGAGACCGAGAAGGAAACAGATCTCGAGAGAGAGACTGAGGGCAGTTAGCCTAGCATGGCCGCCCCTAGCTAACATAGGCTGGCTCTAGAAGGCCCTAAATGTACACCAGTGTGCTGTGGCCAGATTACAGGCTCGTGTGGGGCCTGTTCCAGTATCCATCCATCCAGGCCTGGCTGGCTGCCTGGTGCCTGGGATCATGGTGGGAGGGCAGAGGTAGGGACAGCTGGACCTGCTGTCACCACCCCCTAGCCTTGGCCGGGGCTACAAGGCCACTCCAACAAAAAGCCTCCGGTCCCCCTGGAACCACGCTATCACAAAATGGAGGGTTGCATGAAGGAGGAGGAGCATAGAGAGAGTTTCTAGATGGGGAATGTGAATGAGGTTACATTGAGCGAATGAGCGCTCAAGTGGTATCTTTTTTTCACCAACATGGATGTGCGGTATCATTTATCTGCCTTGACCCTTTTATACACAGGTTTTCTCATGGATTCATAACAAATGGGCAGATACATTTTAACTGGCTATTTAAATATTAACTTACCACTTATAATTCATATACAGTGAAGCCTTTTCGTTCTATAAAGACCATGTCACTGGATCATGAAATTCTTGGTACAGCCGTTGCAGCTGTCCATTACCACGTGGAATAACTGAGATGGCATTCAGAGTGTCTCTCTCGCTGTTTCTCTCTCCTCTGTCTTTCTGTCTGTGGATGGCAGAGGTGAGGGCTACATGGAGCTCCAGTTGCAGATGGCTCTTAAGTGTGTGTGCTGTGGCAGGGATTTGGGCCGCTCCGGGCCACATTAGCTTAAGCTCCAATGACTGTGTGTGTGTCTGCCTGTATTTGTGTGTAAGCCTTCATGTTTGTGTGCATGCGCCCGCTCTGCAGTGGCCCGTGAGAATGCCTCATACAATATTCAGGCCAGATGCCTCGGCGCGGGAGTGTGTCACTGCCTGAATCCATATGAGGGTTCCCCCATGCATCTCCATCTCCTTCAGCAAGCCTCAGGCCCAGAGGAGAACCACTGTTCTACTGCCATTCCTCAGACCGAGAGGCTCCTTCTAGCTTGTTTAGTTTGATCTGTATTGTTTAGCGAGGGAGAGGGGCAGAGTTTAGATGAATCGCTTGGCACTGGTGAGCGGGGAAAGACAGGGAGAGAGAGGAGAGGGGTTGAGCGGATAGGCACAAAATGTGTCCATTTGCCGCTCTGCCTCCCCGCGTCTCTCCAAGCAAGTGCTTTGGTGTATGAATTATGGAGTTGGATGCAGTCACGCACACACACTTAGTCATATGTTATGCTTATTATGTACCCTACTCGCACGCACGCGCACACACACACACACACACACACACACACACACACACAGTACATTAATATACACACACATAAATATACAAACACACAAATATACAGACCCAATGCTCAAAAGCACTGATACTAAAACTGAAATGTGCATACATACAGTACCAGTCAAAAGTTTGGACATCAACTCATTCAAGGGTTTTTCTTTATTTCTACAATTTTCTACGTTGTAGAATAATAGTGAAGACATCAACACAAAAATGACACATATGGAATCATGTAGTAACCAAAAGTGTTCAACAAATTAAAATATATGTTATATTTTAGATTCTTTAAAGTAGCCACCCTTTGCCTTGATGACAGCTTTGCACACTCTTGGCATTCTCTCAACCAGCTTCATGAGGTAGTCACCTGGAATGCATTTCAATTAACAGGTGTGCCTTGTTAAAAGTTAATTTGTGGAATTTCTTAATGCATTTGAGCCAATCAGTTGTGTTGCGACAAGGTAGGGGTGGTATACAGAAGATAGCCCTAATTGGTAAAAGACCAAGCCCAAATAAGCAAAGAGAAACGACAGTCCATTACTTTAAGACATGAAGGTCAGTCAATGTGGAACATTTAAAGAAATTCAAAGTTTCTTAAAGTGCAGTCGCAAAAGCCATCAAGCGCTATGATGAAACTGGCTCCCATGAGGACCGCCACAGGAAAGGAAGACCCAGAGTTACCTCTGCTGCAGAAGATACGTTCATTAGAGTTATCAGCCTCAGAAATTGGCAGCCCAAATAAATGCTTCAGAGTTCAAGTAACTGTTCAGAGGAGACTGTGTGAATCAGGCCTTCATGGTCAAATTGCTGCAAAGAAACCACTACTAAAGGACAGCAATAAGAAGAAGAGACTTGCTTGGGCCAAGAAACACGAGCAATGGACATTAGACCAGTGGAAATCTGTCCTTTGGTCTGATGAGTCCAAATTTGAGATTTCTGGTTCTAACCGCCGTGTCTTCGTGAGATGCAGAGTCGGTAAACGGATGATCTCTGCATGTGTGGTTCCCACCGTGAAGCATGGAAGTGTGATGGTGCTTTGCTGGTGACACTGTCTGTGATTTATTTAGAATTCATGGCACACTTAACCAGCATGGCTACTACAGCATTCTGCAGCGATACCCCATTCCATCTGGTTTGCGCTTAGTGGGACTATCATTTGTTTTTCAACAGGACAATGACCCAACACACCTCCAGGCTGTGTAAGGGCTATTTGACCAAGAAGGAGAGTGATTGAGTGCTGCATCAGATGACCTGGCCTCCAACCACCCGACCTAAACCCAATTGAGATGGTTTGGGATGAGTTGGACCGCAGAGTGAAGGAAAAACAGCCGACAATGTGGGAACTCCTTCAAGATTGTTGGAAAAGCATTCCAGGTGAAGCTGGTTGAGAATGCCAAGAGTGTGCAAAGCTGTCCTCAAGGCAAAGGCTGGCTACTTTGAAGAATCTAAAATATATTTTAATTTGTTTAACATTTTGGTTACTACCTTACTCCACAATGTAGAAAATAGTAAAAAAAWTAAGAAAAACAGTGGAATGAGTTGTCCAAACATTTGACTGGTACACACAATTTTCTTCACACAGTTGGGCATTCCTTCACTCTAGTACACAGCTGGGAGGTGATGCATATGTACACACACAGCTTCTCTGTGCTGCACGTGTAGTGTGTGTGTGTGGGCAGCCTGCCTCTCCTGCCAGAACGTGTTAATCCGCTTCACTGCAGATCCCAATCAGGGGCGAGGGAAGGAAAAGTGATGGAGAATGAGCTCTGAATGAGGAGGGAGATGAATAGCCAGGGAGAGGAGAGAGGAAGAAGAGGGGATGCCCTTTTTCTTAAGCAGCTCAAAGAGGAAGATCTTACCATAGCATGGCTTAAAGACTTTGTCACTGCCCTGATTCAAGGTCACGGTGAGAGGAGCTCCTCATGACACGCACCACAAAACAGCACTTGACAAGATTCCCCATGAGTAATTTATTCTAATTAGAACATAATTGCCCATCACTTTCCAATATGGAGATATTCGGAACTGTCCTATCATGACGCTGATGGTTCCTCATGAGGCGGGCCTCCCTCTGTTGCCCTGACGATTCTCCCTCCATCAGAATAATCCTGTTTTGCCATGTCAGCCAAATTCCTGGGACGTGCCCTAAGACCTGTCATATTCCAATATCCTAATCGGGACAGGACAGGGTCAATGGGGGCTCCTTATCAAGTCACCTCCAAAGGTCATGGAGCTAACTTGATCGCCATGGAGACGGTAATATGTTTTATTATGATGCATCAGGGTGTGATGGTAAATGGTATCTAATCAGATTCAGTTTTTTGTTTTTGTTAAACAGGCACTTAGTCTGCATCATGTTTGTTGTTGTTACTGCCAGGAACATTAATGGGGCATGATTGATTATTTAAGAGCAAATGAAAGCCGCATTTATTTATTCATCACGGCAAGCTAAATAAATAGTGTGATTTGATGCCTAAGTTAAAATGAATCTCAATTTTTTAAAAGAGCTTATGCAGCATTATTCCCATTTTAGACAGACTGTTAAATGGGGCAGCAGGTAGCCTAGTGGTTAGAGCGTTGGACTAGTAACCGTAAGGTTACCAGATCGAATCCCCGAGCTGACAAGGTAAAAATCTGTCGTTCTGCCCCTGAACAAGGCAGTTAACCCACTGTTCCTAGGCCGTCATTGAAAATAAGAATTTGTTATTAACTGACTTGCCTAGTTAAATAACGGTAAAAGAAAAATACAACAGGATACGATTGCTCTGTCTGTGATACAGATCATATGGGCCTCCTCACTGTCATCCGGCAGATTCCAGACCATCCATATCCAATGAGGGCATGGTCCGCTACCTCTGTGAGGAAGCAAGCCATTGGCCCCTCCTGAGATGGTGTGATAGAGGGGGTCCATTAACCACATGTATAAGTAATAACACCCACCGCTGGCCATTGTAGTAATAGTGGAGACATTCTTCAGGGATGTACTACTAGTCGAATGAATGAGGATAGAGCCGGACAGAGCCTCTATGGCCACTCAGTGATGTGTTATTTGGCAGCCCTGTAGTGTAGTAAGCAGAGGCTTACAAGATGCCCTGGGGGGGCACAATGTACCTGAATGCGAGCAACTGCAAATGGGACGTGACATTACATTATGCCTTTGTGTTCCTGGGCCCCGGCCCGTACTACTCACCACATACTTCCATTCTAAAGAGAGAAGGTAGAATTGGAGAAAAGGAGAGATGGCATTTTGGGAGCAAAAAGTAGGATGATAAGCTGTGGGAATAGGTCAAAAGAGGGAGAGCAGGTCAAAAGACAGAAGTGAGAGATGGATAGACAGGAGATGGAGGAAAAGTGAAGGCCGGATAAGAGGATAAAGGAGAGCAGCACAGGAGAACATGTAGGAGGATGACGTGAGAGGACTGTATGGATCGATTATGAGATCCTGAGAGAAAAAGATGGAGAAAGAGAAATGAATATAAATGGATAGAGTGAAAGAGAAGAGGGTGAAAGGTGAAGGAAAGCGAGAGATACAGCTGGAGAGAGAAAGACGAGGACTGAGCGACCGCGAGAGAATGAAAGAGAGAGCAAGGGAGAGCAGAAGATAGGACGAGAGTGCCAGAGGGGGAGGGGCAGGGATGCTCACAGCCCAGCCAGTCAGACTGTGTGCTGCTCTGCAGGGGAATCTTACCCTGGCAACACAATAGAGGGCAGCACTTGAAAGAGTGTGCCAGCGGGGGAGAGGTGCGGAGGGACCGGTGAACAGATGGAGCTGACTGAAACAAGCTGATCAGCTGACCGACTTCTGCGTGTGTGTAACATTATATAGGACTGCCATGTCCTATTGTCAGGGCAGTTTTGTATGTAGCGATTTTTGTTTTTGTTGACAGTCGGCTGCATATGTCCATGACTCTACCACGTCCCTGCACAGACTTTTGTCAGATGTTGTCATTGTCAGTTTTTTGTTTTTTAGGTCAGCACAGACACACGGATCATGTTTTCCATTAACAGTGCAGAATAAACAGCATGGTGGCTAAACAGTGTCAGGAAGTTCTAGTCTCTAATTTGATCAGTGCACTGATTTTAATTGATACACCTGAACAGATAAACCGGGTACAGATGAAAGAGTCATCTCTATGTGGGTGGAATGTATTTCACACTGTGTGTAATAATATGAATATAATATATATTATGGATATCACACTATACATTATGGATAATAATATTTAGAGTGAATTTGATCTGTATTGGGGGGGTTTAGCTCAGTAAACCTGGATTTAACTTCACAGTTGGGTAGCTAATGACTGCATTAGTCTTTTTACGTMTTTTATTCTCTCTGCCTCTCAGCTTGGCATTGAATTCCATGTTATTGAGTCATCCTCACTACACAGAACAGTGATCGTCCCTAGTGGGTGTCCTAGAGAACATCCACTTATCTACTAATCAAATCTCCATCAGGCAGCACTCACTGTATGGCGGATAATACAGTCATCTCTCTGCCACACAATACTGTAGATACCCATTTATTTATGTTGCTTTACTTAAATACACATTCCCCCTTTTCCATATACAATAGAACTGAATAGTACATCTGTCATGTGGAAGAATTTGCCACACTCTAGGTGGGAATCCATTTTGTCGGGATCTGGTTTGCTGTTTGGTCCAGATCCCACTGGCAAAGCTACTTACAGTTAAGCTTGTTTCCAGAATCATGTCAAAATAAGACCCTTTCCACTGTGCATTAGAGCTGAAATGGCCTGACTGCCCAACTCTGTGGCTGGCTAACACCGCGGTGTGCTTCTGTTTCACCCCTTATTCTTTACCTTTGCTCAATAGCTTTTGTTGGCGTGGCGCTTCACACCAATTTAGAGGTGCTCGAATATCCGAGCCGACAGAGAAAAAAAAATGTTGATGTGCCCTTAAGCAAGGCACTTAACCTTAATTTGCGCCATACTACTATATACAGTACCAGTCAAAAGTTTGGATTTCTACTCATTCCAGGGTTTYTCTCTATTTTTACTATTTTGTACATTGTAGAATAATAGTGAAGACATCAAAACTATAAAATAACATACCAAATAAGTGTTAAACAAATCAAAAATAGATTTTAGATTCTTCAAAGTAGCCACCCTTTGCCTTGATGACAGCTTTGCATACTCTTGGCATTCTCTCAACCAGCTTCAAGAGGTAGTCACCTGGAATGCTTTCCCAACAGTCTTGAAGGAGTTCCCACACATGCTGAGCATTTGTTGGCTGCTTTTCCTTCACTCTGCGGTCCAACTCATCCCAAACCACCTCAATTGGGTTGAGGTTGGGGGATTGGAGGCCAGGTCATCTGATGCAGCTTCATTAAATAGTATCCGCAAAACACCAGTCAACAGTGAAGAGGCGACTCCGGGATGCTGGCCTTCTAGGCATAGTTGCAAAGARAAAGCCATAACTCAGACTGGCCAATAAAAATAAAAGATTAAGATGGACAAAAGAACAGTTACTGGACAGAGGAACTCTGTCTAGAAGGCCAGCATCCCGGAGTAGCCTCTTCACTGTTGACGTTGAGACTCGTGTTTTGCAGGTACTATTTAATGAAGCTGCCAGTTGGGGACTTGTGAGGTGTCGGTTTCTCAAACTAGACACTAATGTACTGGTCCTCTTGCTCAGTTGTGCCCTGGGGCCTCCCACTCATCTTTCTATCCTGGTTAGAGCCAGTTTGTGCTGTTCTGTGAAGTGAGTAGTACACAGCGTTGTACAAGATCTTCAGTTTCTTGGCAATTTCTCAGAAAAATAATAGAGTGACGAGTTTCAGAAGAAAGTTCTTTGTTTCTGGCCATTTTGAGCCTGTAATCAAATGCACAAATGCTGATGCTCCAGATACTCAACTAGTCTAAAGAAGGCCAGTTGTATTGCTTCTTAAATCAGAACAACAGTTTTCAGCTGTGCTAACATAATTGCAAAAGGGTTCTCTCATGATCAATTTGCCTTTTAAAATGATAAACTTGGATTAGCTAACACAACATGCCATTGGAACACGAGTGATGGTTGCTGAAAATGGGCCTTGGTACGCCTACGTACAGTTGAAGTCGGAAGTTTACATACACTCAGGTTGGAATCATTAAAACTAGTTTTTCAACCACTCCACAAATTTCTTGTTAACAAACTATAGTTTTGGCAAGTCAGTTAGGACATCTACTTTGTGCATKACAAGTAATTTTTCCAACAATTGTTTACAGACAGATTATTTCACTTATAATTCACTGTATCACAATTCCAGTGGGTCAGAAGTTTACATACACTAAGTTGACTGACTTTAAACAGCTTAGAAAATTCCAGAAAATGTCGTCATGGCTTTAGAAGCTTCTGATAGGCTAATTGACATCATTTGAGTCAATTGGAGGTGTACCTGTGGATGTATTTCAAGGCCTACCTTCGAAATCAGTGCCTCTTTGCTTGACATCATGGGAAAATCTAAATAAATCAGCCAAGACCTCAGAAAAAAAATTGTAAACCTCCACAAGTCTGGTTCCTCCTTGGGAGCAATTTCCAAATGCCTGAAGGTACCACGTTCATCTGTACAAACAATAGTACGCAAGTATAAACACCATGGGACCACGCAGCCGTCATACCGCTCAGGAAGGAGACGTGTTCTTTCTCCTAGCGATGAACGTACGAAAAGTGCAAATCAATCCCAGAACAACAGCAAAGGACCTTGTGAAGATGCTGGAGGAAACCGGTACAAAAGTATCTATATCCACAGTAAAAAGAGTCCTATATCGACATAACCTGAAAGGCCGCTCAGCAAGGAAGAAGCCACAGCTCCAAAACCGCCATAAAAAAATCCAGACTCCGGTTTGCAACTGCACATGGGGACAAAGATCATACTTTTTGGAGAAATGTCCTTTGGTCTGATTAAACAAAAATATAACTGTTTGGCCATAATGACAATCGTTATGTTTGGAGGAAAAGGAGGGAGGCTTGCAAGCCGAAGAACATCATCCCAACCGTGAAGCACGGGGGTGGCAGCATCATGTTGTGGGGGTGATTTGCTGCAGTAGGGACTGGTGCACTTCACAAAAARGATAGCTGTATGAGGGAGGAAAGTTATTTGGATATTTTGAAGCAACATCTCAAGACATCATTCAGGAAGTTAAAGCTTGGTCGAAAATGGGTTTTCCAAATGGACAATGACCCCAAGCATACTTCCAAAGTTGTGGCAAAATGGCTTAAGGACAAAGTCAAGGTATTGGAGAACACCAGTGATTAAAATAGAGACTCTCTGTCCCTAGCAATCTCAACAAACGTACGGTGAKGGTTTTTTGTGGTTCCTGAAGCGCTGCCTATAAGCTTCAGGCACCAACTCATAAGCATGCAACASGGTTGTTTTAACTATATCGCACTGTAAACTGTCTTCCAGGGAGAGAGCAGCTACTAATTCCTGGGCTTTCCCAGACAATTTACATTGCAACAGGAGCGGCCAAACCTCGAGTGGCCAATGCAGCGCAATGGCCACACGCTCAAACGCAGAGAAATAGTAATCAACTTCCGACTCCCGAAATGGAGGGACTAAAGCAATATTTTTACTCACATCRAAGTGGGCTTGATGACGGGCAGGTTGTGAAATCGCATTGGAGCCAGCGTCTAGCTCCAGTTGTCGGATCCTCACCTTCTTGTCGATTTTCATTTTCCTAATTTCTACATCAAACTTCATCTGTCTATCTTTTTGCTCCATTTCCAAACAGGCCAGCCTCACCTTTAGCCTTGCAGTCCTGTCTGAACGACCCGAAGCAGAAGATAAAGGGTCATATCGRGGCAATGTAAARGGGGTACGAGCAACTCCTTCCTCCGCACCGTCCTYCGACTTGGCATCGGAAGGTCTACCTGTCTCCTCYCCTGAAGCCTCCCTCTCCTCATCTTTCAACGAGAAATGAACCCTCCCTGACTAGCACCAAAAGCTCAGCCTTTCGGGCTTTCTCAGGGACGAAGATTCCATAATGATCAGCTATGGCGCAAAAGTCCACTTTACGCAACCCCACCAAACGATCAACAGAGGGCGCTTCAATAAACTGGGAGACTGTTGAGGCAGCCATGGTACACAGCAGCCTACTGGACACGCGTAACTAAACAAGTCATCCAAACTCACAACCTACCAGCACACCTCAATCACAGAGAGCTCAGAGCAGCAGGGTCCGGTGGGTTTAATGATCCCGGATGAGCCCCCATTATGTTACGTACGCCTCTTGGAAGAGGGAACGCAACACCCTGCTACACTCAACTCCCCGTGGAGTGAAAGAGGTATGTGACTGTAGGTGCGGGTAAGGATGACCGAGGCAGAGAATATTACCGTTTACAGGGAATTTATTCTTCCTTCACACGGTAATTTGGGGAAAAAGGGCTGGATGGAACCAAAGCAAAGAAAGTTAAAGTTAAAGAGCCCCCTCTCCTACCTTACCTACCCCCTACTTACTTATTCTTAATGCCACCTGGTGTGCTAACCAAAATACAGGGGGTGGTCTGCCCAGGTCTTACCTAGTGTGCATAGACAGAGTACATACTACAGGTATATGTATGCCCGCAGGCCTCTTGCCTAAACACTCCCAAGGTSCCTTCCTCTTCCCCCCTTGACCCAAGTTAAACAATTTAAAGGCAATGCTACCAAATACTAATTGAGTGTATGTAAACTTTTGACCCACTGGGAATGTGGTGAAAGTAATAAAAGCTGAAATAAATCATTCTCTACTATTATTCTGGCATTTCACATTCTTAAAATAAACCGTGTGATCATTTCGGTGTTATTTTAATGGACAAAAAATGTGCTTTTCTTTCATCAAACAAAGACATTTTTAATTGACCCCAAACTTTTGAACTGTGTGTGTGTGTGTGTGTGTGTGTGTGTGTGTGTGTGTGTGTGTGTGTGTGTGTGTGTGTGTGTGTGTGTGTGTGTGTGTGGGTGTGTGTGTGTGTGTGTGTGGATGAAAATTGTTGTTGAAAATGTTAGTCATTGTCCAGTGATAACTCCTTATTTCAGACATCTTTGTTGATTTGTGTAGAGTAGACCTTTAAAGGTGGTTGGCTTCGAAACGGTCATAGATGTTGTGAACATTGACATTGACCTTCCTGGAATCGATCGATTTTAAATATTATCTGAGGCTCAGAATCATGTTACTGGTTTTGTTCGAATGCCATCGCTGTTTTTTTCCTTATCATTATTAGAATTAAAATGGTGGTACAGTCTGGTTAATGGGTGTTGTTGACATAATTGTGCATGAAAATGAAATGTTTTCCTCCTTCCTCTTCTTCTTCCTCCTCTAACCGCTTCAGACGTTGCGAAAGAAAGGCTTTAACGGTTGCAACAGCCCCGAGCCGGACGGCGACGACTCCATCGACCAAAGCCCGTTAAACGATGACAAGTACCGCAAGAACGAGGACCTGGATATCCTGTTCAAGCGCTATGGCGTGAGTACCATTGTCCTCTCGTCACGTTCTCTAACCTCCCTCTCTCTCCTCTTCTCTCTCCGTTGTGGGAAACGAACGGACCAAGGCTCTGAACAAGAAAGAGCACCGGGACTCAGAGAGCCCAGACCCTGAGGAGCCCTTCTCCCTCACCCCCYACACTGAGGAGAAATACAAAAAAATTGACGAGGAGTTTGATAAAATGATGCAGAGCTATAGGCTGTCAGTGAGTACCGTGAGCTGTACCAGAACTGCTGTGTTACCGGACCGGACTGGATTTTACCCAGATCCGGTTGCAGACAGCAACCCAAATACTCACAGAGCACCCCACCACCCCCCACTCCTCTCCATCTCTCACCCACCTCTGTACCCACAATCCCCCTCTGATCGTGTGTGCCCGGGCAAGGATGTCGGGGCGCGGAGCTCAACAGTCTGATTGGAGAGTGGTCACAGGTCTCAAGAATCATTCATAAGCTATTGACAGATTTCATAAAGACTACATAAAAGTGGCATATGAGGAAGCCATGGTAWACGGGGCATAACACATTCAAAGCAATACTTCTCATTATTCATTGTCACCCCATTGTTAGTGTGAGAAGAATGGTACAAATGAATGCTTTTCAAGGGCGTTAGTTTTACAGATAAAGTGTGACCATCTAGGTTCGGATAGGCTGTTCCTCATTTTCCAGGGTGTTTGTCAGACACTCTCCAGGGCTGCCTCGTAATTGGCACGCTGCCACGGTTCATTGCCTCTTTTATTCCTCTCTCCGGTRMCAATTTTTTTATGATTCATTATTTTCCACCAGGGCTCAATAATGCCATTAACGTCAGTTTAATGAGGAGCACTCAATTTCAACCAGGCTTCCTGTCTGATCTGGCCTCCCTATTGGTCACGAGGGATGGGACTTTGTCTATCGAGTTCCCGTCGGGCCAATGTGAAGGACTTTACTGCTCACAGGATGAGCTGAACTGGAGATATACACACCTATCCCTGAYTTAAGCCCTGKTTTTTTAGAATGTATTATACAACATGTACTACAATGTATTGCGTAATCTRTATTATGCAGGATATTGTCACTAAGACAAAAAACCCAATGGTGATGGAAAGGTTTTGTTCTCCAAAACTGATAATATTATCACACACCCAACCACTCCGTTACATTAAAGCAGCGGTTCAGCAAAAAAGTTTGTCTCTCTATTGAATGAATTCAGTGAATACCACTTATCCTGAATTTAACCTAAGCCGTATCTCCAACACTTTGGTGTTTGTGGTGTGCTGAAATAACTCCTAAAAGCATTTCCGAGTAGAAAGAAGAAGAATAGAATTCAATCTGCCACCCCCTGGAGAGTGTAGCTCCCACCCCAGACGATTGGAAGCAAGCTTGCACTGGCTTTGGCCTCCCATCCCCCACCTTGCCCGGCACACCTTTCACAGGGCCTACTGTAGCAAACGGAAGCATACAGCACCAATCTCCYTCAACAGCATCATAATCTACCAACATGACAGCTAGGGGGCTGGGATATACACGCTTAATCCCACTCGTACTGCAATCCCCGGAGTCGAGTAGAAAGTGCTAGGGAGCATAGGGAGGCTAGGCAGGCTATAGGGATGTACAGGATTATAAGGCAAGACTGGAACTTGCCAATTGGTGACACAGCTGATTTAGCGTTTTCAGATTTAAGAGATGTTCCTTAATATTGTTTGCAATGTTATGTGTTGTGTTTGTTTGAAATTGACTGTGACTGTCAGAAAATTTGTACTAAAAAGAGAGACAAATTTTCCTTATTTCTCTGTCATTTGAAGTTATTTTAGAAATCTTTAAAGCACTTGTTTTCCCTCCTGTATTCCAACAATACTAAGATAAAAGCTGAGCATTATTTTTGTGAAACGATTCGATCTAATTGCATTATACAGAGTATTCACTGGTGAGATCAACATTGTAGTCAAATATCAAGGACCTTTAAAGGTCAACCGAACGTTGTTCGAAAGTTGTTTTTGTGGTTTTAATCCATCACTGCTAACAAATAGGATGAGACGTTTCCTAAAGTTGAAAGGGAAACTTTCAAAGGCTTCTAGGACAAGAGGGAGGGAAGGAAAGTAGGGCATGAGTTTAATTCATTCTGATACCCTCGCATCTAGGAAATACACCAATGTAGCGCGCCGCTGAGAAAAATAGGTTTGTTTTTTGTTATGCTGTTGAAGGCCTTGAGCTGCCTTCAATGAACCCACTTAGCCCGAGGAAAAGCTGAAAGACTATTATTTATCCAATATGATTAATTTTAGGGCCGTTATAATGCCATGCACTTGACACAATGAATGAGTCACTCTACTCTAGTATTAAGATTATGCACACTGACAGTTATCTGACCTAACTTAGCAATACCACTGAATAACTTGTTATCCAAGAGATATCTGTCCAAATGGCACAGCACAGTTTAGTGTACATCAGTGTAGTATTAAACAGTATTTTAATGAGTGTACGATAAGTGTATGTAGGAAGTGCTGTCCCAGTGTTGTATGCTCCACGTTTCCACACCTCTGCCCCCTCACACTAACCCCACTTCCATCCCTCCCTCCACCCATCCATCCATCCCTCCCTCCTCTCTGCCTGGCCAGTGTGCAGTGCTGCAGTGCTGTAACCTTCTGCCTTATATTGTAGACTACCTCTCCAGACGCCAGACCTGCCCACCAGCATGCCCAGTAGGCTTACCCATTTGGGCTTTCTCTGTCTCTCTCTCTTTCTTTGTCTTTCTCTTTATTTCTCTTTTCTCTTTTTTTTCTTCTCTCCCCTACCCTCACTTGCGCTTTCTTTCTTTCTCTGCCTCTTTCTCTCTCAGTTTCTGGTGCTCTGGGATTTGAGACATCTCTATTACTGTGGAGTCCAAGGCAGATTGGTTTTGTCACCATAGTCCCCTGAACATTGTTGCCGTATGCAGCATATTGAGTGAAGTTGTGTACGTGACATGACACCCTCGCAGGTCTTATGGGTCAGAAGAGCTACAGGACTAGTGACAGCCCGGATGCCTTTCTGTCTTTACGTTACCTAGCACTGTTGTTGTTCGTAACTAGAATAGGATAATGCAGACACAGACTAATACTCAGTCTACTAAAATGCTATAAAGAAAGGAAAAGGTTACACTCAGTCTCGCCACATTGACAAATAGTTTTTCACAAGAATGACAGGACTCTTATCAGATTATGACAGATACAATACAAAACACACAATATCAAAAGAACTTAGTCTCCTCTGCTCTCCTTTCTTCCCCTGTATAGCATCACACATAGATCCCAGATGTAAACTTGTGGAATACGCTGTAGGCTAACGGGAAGGAAGGTCGATATGATGGACAGAGTAGAGCATCTTCTTTCTCTCTCTTTAAACTGGGTCCCACTCAGCACATACAGTACCAGGCCACGCTTGGCCCATATTCTATATATAGAGGCCCTGCCTGCTTTCTGCCATGATGAGGAAAACAGGGTGAAATGGGTTACAGGCAGAAGAGTGGACAACCCTCGCCTGGGTCCTGTCTCTGACTAGGACCTGGTGTTGGGCTGGGTCACACGGCTAGTWTTATTTAGCTGACTCAGGACCTGTTCAAAGCTATTTGCTAACTACACTTCTTATACTTTGAGAAAGCAGTCCTTGATACTTTAGAGAACGTTTTAGTGACTAGTTATATACATTTTTAAGGATAAACGTTTACTTCAAGGTAAAAGTTAGAAAATTAGCAGTCAACTTCTCAGGTAGAGGCTACATATCAGATACTCAAATTTCCAAGCTCTGTGCAAAAATGTAATAAAAAAAACAGACAAACAAAGACTTTCCACCCCCATAGTATCTTTAATTGCAGGGAAAATTGAAGAGAAACTATGTGAGGTCATGAGATGTATAATATGACATGTCACCAATAACCAATGCAATAACAATCCCATGTAGCTTTTATGATGTCACATAACCTTGCATGTGATCTGAAAGCAAACACTTTTTCAGCTTCTTGTTTCCACACTTGTATGTGTGTGTGCTTGTGCGTGCACATGCTTCTGAGAGTGTGTGTTAGTGTCTTTAACATTATACATGTGCCCATCGTGCCGTTACATTTCTAAGCCCCTCCTCTTCCTGTCTCTCCTCCAGTCAGCCGTCCCACAGCCCACCTTCTCCATGCCCGTCACGGTGCCAGTGTCCAATCAGAACGCTCTCCAGTTCAGTAACTCTGGCGGCCTGGTCACCACCTCCTTCGTCACCTCCACCCTCACAGATCCCCGCCTGCTGTCACCACAGCAACCATCTCTCCAGAGGAACACTGGGTCTCCAGGGTTACCACAGCGACCGGCCAGCGCAGGTAAGGAACAGAGTGGACAGTGGTTAATGGTTGACTTCATCAACCAGTTCACGTTTTTATTTGTCACATGCACAAGTACAGTGACATGCTTAACTTGCACCCATACAACAACAGTGCAGTCATTTTGAAAAAATGCATTATCAAAATAGATAAACTAATAATACAAAATAAAAAAAACAGGAGAAAATAAGAGAGGAAGCAATATACGGGGGCAGTGCCAATACAACATGTGCAGGGATACTGGAGTATTTGAGATTTACTGTACATGTAGGCAGGGATTAGGAGTGTCTGGTAGCAGGATAGATGATGATAATAATATAGTAAACAGTATGGCAGCAGCATAAGTTGTGTGTGTGTGTGCGCGCGCTCAAGAGTGTAAATTAAGGCGTGATTGGCGGATTATACAAAACATTAAGAACACCTGCCCTTTTTATGACAGACTGACCAGTGTAAGGCTGTGATCCCTTATTGATGTCACTTGTTAAATCCACTTCAATCAGTGTAGATGAAGGGAGGAGACAGGTTAAAGAAGGATTTTTAAGCCTTGAGACACGGAGTGTGTATGTGTGCAATTCAGAGGGTGAAAGGGCAAGACAAAATATTTAAATGCCTATGAACGGGGTCCGGTAGGTGGCAGGCGCACTGGTTTGTGTCAAGAACTGCAACGCTGCTGGGTTTCCACGCTCAACAGTTTCCCGTGTGTATCAAGAACGTCCACCACCCAAAGGACATCCAGCCAACTTGACACAACTGTGGTAAGCGTTGGAGTCAACATGGCACCCTAATAGACATTATCCTGACCAACCTGCCCTCCAAATACCACTGCTGTCTTCAATCAGAACTCAGCGATCACTGCCTCATTGCCTGTATCCGCCACGCCGCGTCTCCGCAAACGACCACCCCTCATCACTGTCAAACGCTCCCTAAAACACTTCTGCGAGCAGGCCTTTCTAATCGACCTGGCCCGGGTACCCTGGAAGGATATTGACCTCATCCCGTCAGTTGGGATGCCTGGTCATTCTTTAAATGTTACTTCTCACCATATTAGACAAGCATGCTCCGTTCAAAAAATGCAGAACCAAGAACAGATATAGCCCTTGTTGACTCCAGACCTGACTGCCCTCGACCAGCACAAAAACATCCTGTGGCGAACTGCAATAGCATCGAAGAGCCCCCGCGATATGCAACTGTTCAGGAAGTCAGGAACCAATACACGCAGTCAGTCAGGAAAGCAAAGGCCAGCTTTTTCAAGCAGAAATTCGCATCCTGTAGCTCTAACTCCAAAAAGTTCTGGATACTGTAAAGTCCATGGAGAACAAGAGCACCTCCTCCCAGCGCCCACTGCACTGAGGCTAGGTAACACCGTCACCACCGATAAATCCGTGATAATCGAAGACTTCAACAAGCATTTCTCAATGGCTGGCCATGCCTTCCTCCTGGCGACTCCAACCTTGGCCAACAGCCCCGCCCCCCCCGCTGCTACTCGCCCAAGCCTCCCCAGCTTCTCCTTTACCCAAATCCAGATAGCAGATGTTCTAAAGAGCTGGAAAACCTGGACCCATACAAATCAGCTGGGCTTGACAATCTGACCCCCTATTTCTGAAACTGTCCGCCGCCATTGTCGCACCCCCTATTACCAGCCTGTTCAACCTCTCCTTCGTATCATCTGAGATCCCCAAGGATTGGAAAGCTGCCGCGGTCATCCCCCTCTTCAAAGGGAGACACCTGGACCCAAACTGTTACAGACCTATATCCATCCTGCCCTGCCTATCTAAGGTCTTCGAAAGCCAAGTCAACAAACAGATCACTGACCATCTCGAATCCCACCGTACCTTCTCCGCTGTGCAATCCGGTTTCCGAGCCGGTCACGGGTGCACCTCAGCCACGCTCAAGGTACTAAACGACATCATAACCGCCATCGATAAAAGACATTACTGTGCAGCCGTCTTCATCGACGTCCCAAGGCTTTCGACCTGTCAATCACCATATTCTTATCGGCAGACTCAGTAGCCTCGGTTTTTCTAATGACTGCCTTGCCTGGTTCACCAACTACTGCCAGACAGAGTTCAGTGTGTCAAATCGGAGGGCAGTTGTCCGGTCCTCTGGCAGTCTCTATGGGGGTACCACAGGTTCAATTCTCGGCCGACTCTTTTCTCTGTATACATCAATGATGTTGCTCTTTGCTGCGGGCGATTCCCTGATCCACCTCTACGCAGACGACCATTCTATATACTTCAGGCCCTTCCTTGGACACTGTGCTATCTAACCTCCAAACGAGCTTCAATGCCATACAACACTCCTTCCGTGGCCTCCAACTGCTCTTAAACGCTAGTAAAACCAAATGCATGCTTTTCAACCGTTCGCTGCCTGCACCCGCACGCCCGACTAGCATCACACCCCTGGACGGTTCGACCTAGAATATGTGGACATCTATAAGTACCTAGGTGTCTGGCTAGACTGCAAACTCTCCTTCCAGACTCATATCAAACATCTCCAATCCAAAATCAAATCAAGAATCGGCTTTCTATTCCGCAACAAAGCCTCCTTCACTCACGCCGCCAAACTTACCCTAGTAAAACTGACTATCCTACCGATCCTCGACTTCGCGCGATGTCATCTACAAAATAGCTTCCAACACTCTACTCAGCAAACTGGATGCAGTTTATCACAGTGCCATTCGTTTTGTTACTAAAGCACCTTATACGACCCACCACTGCGACCTGTATGCCCTAGTCGGCTGGCCCTCGCTACATGTTCGTCGTCAGACCCACTGGCTCCAGGTCATCTACAAGGCTATGCTAGGTAAAGTGCCGCCTTATCTCAGTTCACTGGTCACGATGGCTACACCCACCCGCAGCACGCGCTCCAGCAGGTGTATCTCACTGATCATCCCTAAAGCTAAAACCTCATTTGGACGCCTTTCCTTCCAGTTCTCTGCTGCCTGCGACTGGAACGAATTGCAAAAATCTCTGAAGTGGAGACTTTATCTCCCTCAACAACTTTAAAAATCTGCTATCCGAGCAGCTAACCGATCGCTGCAGCTGTACATAGTCCATCTGAAACTACCCACCCAATTTACCTACCTCACCCCCCATACTGCTTTTATTTATTTACTTTTCTCTCTTTTGCACACCGAGTATCTCTTCTTGCACATGATCATCTGATGATTTATCACTCCAGTGTTAATCTGCTAAATTGTAATTATTCGATTTATTGCCTACCTCATGCCTTTTGCACACATTGTATATAGATTCTCTTTTTTTCTACCATGTTATTGACTTGTTTATTGTTTACTCCATGTGTAACTCTGTGTTGTCTGTTCACACTGCTACTTTATCTTGGCCAGGTCGCAGTTGCAAATGAGAACTTGTTCTCAACTAGCCTACCTGGTTAAATAAAGGTGAAAAAAAAAAATAAAATAAAATAAAAATCCCTGTGGAACGCTTTTGACACCTTGTAGAGTCCATGCCCCGATGAGTTGAAGCTGTTCTGAGGGCAACAGGGTGGTGCAACTCAATATTAGGAAGGTGTTCATAATGTTTGGTATACTCAGTGTACATGTAAACAGGGCTGAAAAGTGACTGGTAGCAGGAATATATAAATACTTATGGTAATATACTAATGGTAATATATACATGTAAACTGGATAAATGGTAATGACAATCAATAATCAATGAGCAGCAGCGTAGTGGTAGTAATAGATCTAATCAATAATCATTTTAGCAGCAGGGGAGGTGTGAGGGGGAGCAGTAGTTGTTAGCCATTGAACAGTCTTATGGCCAAGGGATATAAGCTTTGGTAATCTTTCAGGCCTTTCTCAGACACTGCCTAGCATGTACGTCCTGGATGGCTGGGAGCTCAACCCTAATGATGCACTTGGCTGTCTGCACCGCCCTCTGTAGGGCCTTCCTGTCGAGGGTGGTGCAGTTGCCATACCAGACAGGATGCTCTCGATGGTGCAGCTGTAAATGTTCCTAAGGATCTGAGGGGCTCTGCCAAATCGTTTCACCCACATCTGTGCTGGTGTCAGAGGACCTTGTTAAGTCCTCATTAATGTGAACACTGAGGAACTTGAAGCCCTTGACCCTCTCCACTGCGGCCCCGTCGATATGGATTGGGGTGTGCACCCGCTCCAGTTTCCTGTAGTCCACAATCAGCTCCTTGGTCTTGCTGACGTTGAGGGAGAGGTTGTTGTCTTGGCACCACACTGCCAGGTCTCTGACCTCCTCCCTGTAGGCTGTCTCATCGCCGTTAGTGATCAGGCCTACCATCGTCGTGTCATCAGCAAACTTGATGATGGAGTTAGTTGTGCGTGGCCACACAGTCGTGGGTGAACAGGGAGTACAAGATGGGGCTAAGCACACACCCTTGGGGGGCCCCCTGTTAAGGATCAGCGTGGCTTAGGTATTGTTGCCTACTCTTACCACCTGAAGTTTATCCGTCAGGAAGTCCAGGATCTAGGGAGGTGTTCAGTCCCAGGTTCCTGAACTTGGTGACGAGCTTGACGGGCGCTATGGTGTTGAAGTCTGAGCTGTAGTCGATGAACAGCATCAATGTTATGGATTCAGCATTGTTCATGTTCTTCATGTTTTCTTAGCAATTGTTACCATTCACATCCACTCGTATGTGCAACTTGTCCTTTTCAACATGGCCGTCGTCTTCTGTTCTTCCCTCCACAGGTGCTCTATTAGGAGGTGAACTGAACAACTCCAACGGAGGATGCCCGAGCCCAGTTCGTAAGTGACGTCTACTTCTGCTAAAATACCTAGTTGTGTTTGAGTAGTTTTTACTTAGCAAATAAGATGATACCGTATACACAGTGAACTGCGTCTCTCTGTTGTAGCTGTGACAATAGATTATTAGCTTGTTAGTTTTGACCCTTCATGGCTTTCCTTGACGTGATGGGAGTTGTGGGTTATTGTAAAGCATAAAAGGTGTATGGATTACACTTTGGGACAGACTCCACTGTTTGATGGAAGAGAAAAAGACGTCAGGATAGCTGGTCGATGGCAACCGCCACAAACACTGACACTTATGTACTCAAACACACACATACACACACACCTGTTGGCCAGCGACAGCTGAGGGTCACAGGAAAGCCACTTGTAAAAAGCCCAGGGGGTTGATGGGAAAAAGAACGAGAGAGAATGAAAGACTGAGGGGAGAAAGAGGGGTAGAGACATGAATGACATGAACACTCTGGCCTAGCATCTCCACCGTCTCCTCACCCCCCTTCTGTCTCCCCTGACACTGCCTTCTCCCTCCCTCTGTCAGTACTTCTCTCCCCCTTTCTCAGCTTTTCCCCCTTTCCCCCCCCCCTCCCCCCCACTCTCACACACACACACACACACACACACACACACACACACACACACACACACACACACACACACACACACTCCAATCCCTCCTGGTTCAAACTGTACCTTGTCTTGGCAGAACCATCTCCTCAGAGGTGACTTTGACACCGGCCAGAGCCTCACTTCTAATCTAATTCCTCTCGGCATACAGTCAGTGGTAGATGACAATATTATCAGATATTGTGCTACAATATCTTCCCCAAAACTGAATGACTGTATTATTGTATTGAGAAGAATATGTTTTTCTATTTATGACTTTCTATTTGTGACAAATCTTAATTTACATTTTGTGAGCATAGGTTCGGCTTTCACATTGATATCAATGAAGGACTCGTACGACAATGAGTTACACACTCATATCTGAAGTTTCAGAATTTACATTTACATTTAAGTCATTTAGCAGACGCTCTTATCCAGAGCGACTTACAAATTGAATCAGACCCAAGTCACAAAGTCATGGAACAGGGACCACAGTAGTCACAATGCCTTTCTCTCGCTAAATTGGGGTTGTCTCAGTAACCCTCCAGTGCAGTAAACAGTGCAGTGGTCCCAAGACGCAGCTCAAGTGACTCACCCTGCTAGCCCGCTGTCTCTCTCTCTCTCTCTCTCTCTCTCTCTCTCTTCCCCCTCCTCTCTCCACATCCCGTCCTCCTCCCCCTCGCTCTGTCGTTCTCAGCTGTTGAACACAGAACCAGGCTCTGGGCTCAGGGAATGTCACCATTGACGTCACCCGGCATTCCTGAGATTCCCACACCCGGCACTGGGTGTAATAGGAGTAGAACCTGGGAGAGAGAACACACACACACTCACACTCACACAGCACATACACTCACACAGGTATACACTAAAACAGATATGGTGATGCATACATACAACACATAAACACTTAGAAACATACATGAAATTACAGTTGGAGTCAGAAGTTTACATACACTTAGGTTGGAGTCATTAAAACTGTTTTTTCAACCACTCCACAAATTTCTTGTTAACAAACTATAGTTTTGGCAAGTTGGTTAGGACATCTACTTTGTGCATGACACAAGTCATTTTTCCAACAATTGTTTACAGACAGATTATTTCACTTATAATTCACTGTATCACAATTCCAGTAGGTCAGAAGTTTACATACACTAAGTTGACTGTGCCTTTAAACAGCTTGGAAAATTCCAGAAAATTATGTCATGGCTTTAGAGGCTTCTGATGGCTAATTGACATCTTTGAGTCAATTGGAGGTGTACCTGTGGATGTATTTCAAGGCCTACCTTCAAACTCACTGCCTCTTTGGTTGACATCATGGGAAAATCAAAAGAAATCAGCCAAGACCTCACCACAAGTCTGGTTCATCCTTGGGAGCAGTTTCCAAACGCCTGAAGGTACCACGTTCATCTGTACAAACAATAGTACGAGTATAAACACCATGGGACCACGCACCGTCATACCCGTCAGGAAGGAGACGCGTTCGGTCTTCTAGAGATGAACGTACTTTGGTGCGAAAAAGTGCAATCAATCCCAAGACAACAGCAAAGGACCTTGTGAAGATGCTGGAGAAACAGCTACAAAAGTATCTATATCCACAGTAAAATGAGTCCTATATCGACATAACCTGAAAGGCCGCTCAGCAAGGAAGAGCCACAGCTCCAAACACCGCATTAAAAGCAGCATATGGTTTGCACACTGCCATGGGACAAAGATCGTACTTTTTGGAGAAATGTCCTCTGGTCTGATGAAACAAAAATATAACTGTTTGGCCATAATGACCATCGTTATGTTTGGAGGAAAAAGGGGGAGGCTTGCAAGCCGAAGAACAGCATCATGTTGTGGGGGTATTTGCTGCAGGAGGACTGGTGCACTTCACAAAAAGGATGCATCTGAGGGAGGAAAATGATGTGGATATATTGAAGCAACATCTCAAAGACTCAGTCAGGAAGTTAAAGCTTGGTCGCAAATGGGTCTTCCAAATGGACAATGACCCCAAGCTATTTTCCAAAGTTGTGGCAAAATGGCTTAAGGACAACAAAGTCAAGGTTTTGGAGTGGCCATCACAAAGCCATGACCTCAATCAATAGAAGATTTGTGGGCAGAACTGAAAAAGCGTGTGTAAGCATAGAGGCCTACAAATCTGACTCAGTTACACCAGCTCTGTCAGGAGGAATGGGCCAAAATTCACACCAACTTATTGTGGGAAGCTTGTGGAAGGCTACCCGAAATGTTTGACCAAGTTAAACAATTTAAAGGCAATGCTACCAAATACTAATTGAGCGATATGTAAACTTCTGACCCCACTGGGAATGTGATGAAAGAAATAAAAGCTGAAATAAATAATTTTCTCTACTATTATTCTGACATTCACATTCTTAAATAAAGTTGTGATCTTAACTGACCTAAGACAGGGAATTTTTTACTTGGATTAAATGTCAGGAATTGTGAAAAACTGATTTAATTGTATTTGGCTAAGGTGTATGTAAACTTCCGACTTCAACTGTATACTTACACAAATACATGCATGGATGAACATTCACATAGACACATAATGAATGTGAATTCTTACACTCTAGAGCCCTGTTGTTCAAAGAGCCCAGGGCCTGGGCCAACATCTGACTAACCACACGTTCTTTCTCCTCCTTCTTCTCCTCTATTGCTGGGTTAGAGGAGTGAGTGTCCGGTTTCTTAGAGGAAGGACTGAGCGAGTGTCTGTGTCTGCTAGGTCGGGTACAACACAAAAAGCCACATCGCCCTGTTCCACTTTTCCCTCGGCTGTGGCTCACACTCACCTAAATTCCCATATTCCCATCCCAAAACACCTCAGTACAAAGTAACCTTCACTGGCTGCCAGAGTTCTCTATTTAGTTGTGAATGGCGTGAGCAAACTTATGATAACTGTTACGCATTTGTATGTTTGATGGAGGTAGTGTGTTTATTGATACTGCTGCCACAAATGAGTCTGGAACAAACATCTTTCTCTCCTTGCCACCCGTGTGTGTGTGTGTGTGGTGTGGTGTGTGTGTGTGTGTGTGTGTGTGGTTGTGTGTGTTGTGTGTGTGTGTGTGTTGTGTGTGTGTGTGTGTGTGTGTGTGTGTTGTGTGTGTGTGTGTGTGTGTGTGTGTGTGTGTGAACTGAAGTATGTGTGACTGAGATAAACGGTGTCACATGCTGGTAGCATCTGGACACGTCATGGAGCAACTTTTTATCTGCTGTCGCAGAACCCTGCCCAGCTCTAGGGAGTGTGTGAGCGTGCGTGCGTAGTTGTGCGTCTGACTGTGTGTCTGCCCACAGTATGTGCGTATGTCTCTTGTATCTCTCTCTCTGTCTCGCTCGCTCTCTCTCTCTGTCTGTGTGTCTACTGTCTGTGTTTGCCTGGTTGTGTTCCTGACAGTGCTGGGACAGTCCCCCCGCTCCCAATCCACACGTGAGCCTGTTTTCTTTGAGTCAACTTCTCCTTTTAACCAAGTAAGGGAAATCAGTCTGACGGTCTGTCCCATGGCAAGAAGGAATGCTGTTGTCTGAGTAGCTTGATGCTGTCCCAGATTAACACTGCTCACCCATTGAGCCGTTCGATGGATAGACCTTCATAATGAGTGAAACCAAAACGAAGCGTACGCTGTTTGATTTGTAAAACAATACAAATATTAGAGGTATTTATTCGTTTTTTTATTGTGTCTTATGAGCAACAACACATTAGGAGGTTGGAATGTCTTGAGTAATAAAAAAGGTTGTTTCTCTTAGGGTGTGTCACATGACATGAACTAAGGGGACTGTCTGAATGTTGACATGCTGTAGGGATGCCGTAGGGTTGGACATAGGTGTGGCATTGCTCCTGTAGAGAAAAGCTATGACGTTTTGTAGTGTTACAGTGTAATGCGTGAAGGGTCAAACGAGTAATGTTTACAGATTCATGCTATTATTCACAGTGTTACATTTGTCCTCACAGTAAGTGAGAAGTATACACACACACATAACACTGCATACATTCCTTAACACCATATTAATATCTCCTCTCCGTCTCTCTCTCAACCAGCGAACGGCTACATCGTGCCAGGGCCTCCCCCTCCTCTCCGTCTCCAACGGCAACAGCCTGGGGAAGTAGTCCCGGCCAAGTCTCCACCTCCGCCAGCCCTCAGATGGTGAACAGCCGCAAGCTGATCTCTCGGGTCATCACCTCCAGAGCGGCAAGAGCCTGATGCAGCTGGTGAGCCGCAGAGAGATCCATA
>NC_036845.1:12851553-12870143 GCF_002910315.2 Salvelinus sp. IW2-2015
CGCCAGTCACAAAACAATGGGTGCTGAATCTTTCTGAATTTTTGGTATTTGGTATTTTATTAGGATCCCATTAGCTGTTGCAAAAGCAGCAGCTACTCTTCCTGGGGTCCACACCAAACATGAAACATAAATACAGAATGACATAATACATCAAAGAACAAGAACAGCTCAGGACAGAACTACATTTTTAAATGAAAAGGCACACAGCCTACATATCAATGCATACACACAAACTATCTAGGTCAAATCTCTGTTCCTTCTGAGATAAACATTAATACCAAAACGAAGCGTACCTGTTTGATTTGTAAACGGTTGAAATATGAGAGGTATTTATTTATTATTGTGTATTGTGACTCAACTCAACACATTTTAGAGGTTGGGATGTCTAGTAATAACAGCGTTTTTTTCTCAGAGTGGTGTCACTCGGAAGTTCACATTCACATTTTTCTACAAAACAGATGCTGAGTCATTATTAGTTTATATATTAGTAATTGAACAATTAATAGGACAGCAATTATAGTAAGATTAAATTCAAAGGTTGATTTTGGCACTCAAACTGAGTGTGGCTTTAGACTGTGCTAAAGAAGAATTGACGTCAAAGTGCATCTCGTCATAATTACTGTTCTGAATTTGATATTTTCGTGAGTGCGTGAGGAAATAGCCCCCTGGATGCTGATCTGAGTTCAGTTTTGCATTTCCCCTTAATGAGCCCAATGGTTAAGGTTAGGATTGGGGGCTGATCCTAGATCAGCAGGTTAGTACAGAGCTGTAACCCGTGTTCTCTGTCCTACTGCCCCCTGCAGACCGATGAGGAGCTGGAGTTGGTGAGTGAGGTGAATAGAAACTCCTCCTAGACTTGACTGTGGTTGCTGTGTCAACACTGTGGTCTCACAGGCATGAGTGTCATACTGATATACTGTCATACTGGTATATTAGTAAATCATTAGTATACAGTACTTACAGTGTAGTATCGAATAGGAGCACAGTACAATGTACAGTACCAGTCAAAAGTTTGGACACACCTACTCATTCCAGGGTTTTTCTTTATTTTTACTATTT
Source organism: Salvelinus sp. IW2-2015 (assembly GCF_002910315.2). Taxonomy (NCBI): domain Eukaryota; kingdom Metazoa; phylum Chordata; class Actinopteri; order Salmoniformes; family Salmonidae; genus Salvelinus; species Salvelinus sp. IW2-2015. The sequence goes on from NC_036845.1 coordinate 12,852,613, forward strand.
TCTATATTGTAGAATAATAGTGAAGACATCAAAACTATGAAATAACACAYATGGAATCATGTGGTAACCAAAAAGTGTCAAATAGCCCTCACACAGCCTAGAGGTGTGTTGGGTCATTGTCCTGTTGTAAAACAAATKATGGTCCCACTAAGCGCAAACCAGATGGGATGGCGTCCGGCTGCAGAATGCTGTGGTAGCCATGATGGTTAAGTGTGCCTTGAATTCTAAATAAATCGTGTCACCGTGTCACCAGCAAAGCACCCCCACACCAKCACACCTCCACCTCCATGCTTAACGGTGGGAACCAYACATGCGGAGATCATCCGTTCACTTACTCTTGTGTATCACAAAGACACGGCGGTTGGAACCAAAAATCTCAAATTTGGACTCATCAGACCAAAGGACAGATTTCCACCAGTCTAATGTCCATTGCTCGTGTTTATTGGCCCAAATAAGTATCTTCTTCTTATTGGTGTCCTTTAGTAGTGATTTCTTTGCAGCAATTCGACCATGAAGGCCTGATTCACACAGTCTCCTCTGAACAGTTGATGTTGAGATGTCTGTTACTTGAACTATGAAGCATTTATTTGGGCTACAATCTGAGGTGCAGTTAACTGTACTGAACGTATCCTCTGCAGCAGAGAACTCTGGGTCTTCCATTCCTGTGGCAGMCAGTTTCATCATAGCGCTTGATGGTTTATGCGACTGCATTTTCCAGATTAACTGACCTTCATGTCTTAAAGTAATGATGGACTGTCTTTTCTCTTTGCTTATTTGATCTGTTCTTGACATAATATGGACTTGGTTTTTTACCAATTAGGGCTATCTTCTGTATACCACCCCTACCTTGTCGCAACACAACTGATTGGCTCAAACGCATTAAGAAGGAAAGAAATTCCACAAATTAACTTTTAACAAGGCACACTTGTTAATTGAAATGCATTCCAGACTACCTCATGAAGCTGGTTGAGAGAATGAAGTTGGTTGATAAAATGCCAAGATTTTGCAACGCTGTCATCAAGGCAAAGGGTGGCTACTTTGAAGAATCTCAAATATAAAATATATTTTGATATGTGTGTTATTTCATAGTTTTGATGTCTTCACTATTATTCTACAATGTAGAAAATAGAAAAAAATAAAGAAACCCTGGAGTAGGTGTGTCCAAACTTTTGACTGGTACTGTATGTTATAGAATAGTGTGTAGCCATGTATACATACTATGTGTGGTAAATCCAAAATGGAGCAAAAGCTCTCTCTGTGAATGCATTGTATGTATCTTAGCACGTGCATGGGTCAACTCCATGTGTGTGTAATCCATGTCGGGTTGGGCAGGAGGAGGTCATTGTGTGTAGTCTACAGTATTCTCTGGAGTGTGTGTATCCATTGACTAGGACAAACTGTTACAAGGTGACACCAATGGCACAATGACCTCCACCCCTGGAGCGTCTGAGCCCCGACTCACACATAAACACAATCACTTTATTGCTCACTCTGGTTGTTCTGCCCGATGCATGCCTCTCATTCAATCCGCATGACTCTCCATTGAGTGGAACTCTTCCTAACACCTCTACCAACTCTTCTTTCACGTGGCCGTGAATGTTGGTGTTTCCGTGTCATAAAGAAGTCAAGAACCGTACAGGCCAGGATGTTCCCACCTTTGTTTGTATTTGATACTGTTAGTGAATGTCATGGTACTGCGTGGGCACAACATTTTTGGTTTAAAATAAGTCTTTACTTCCTGATGTTCAAGAGTCTTTCCTGTGTCCTCTGTCTTCCCAGAATGCTCAGCGGTTAGGTGGTTCTCAAGGGAACCTGTCCACGCCAGTGGTTTCCGTGGCGACGCCCAGTCTCCTAGCCCCCTTCTCCGCCATGCAGACGACCTACAACACTGGTGAGTAAAAGAGGACAAGGGTACTCTCTGCTCACGGGCAATTGGGCACACACTGTATGTCTGTAGTGTGTCTTATTAAAGCAAGTGTATTAGGACCCGTGGATGATAGAAACACAAGGGTGAATACTTTTGATTAGTTTATTCAGTTATTCTCTTTTTGTCAGTCTGCTCTATAATTGCCCTAATTGGCAGAGGCAGAAAGGAGCACAATTTACCACTATAAGTGAATCCTATGCATATTCACTTTGATCAATGTGTGAGTATTTCTCTCCCTTTCTCTCTATCTCTCTCTCCCCCTCCCTCCCCTTCCCCCTATCTCAGAGTACCAGCTGACAAGTGCAGATCTCACAGCGCTCCAGACATTCACGCCATCAGGGCTGCTGCCTAGCAACATGTCCACCTGGCAACAGCAACCAGCAGTGTCTCAGCAGCAGCAACAGCAGCAACAACAACAACAGCAGCAACAACAACAACAACAACAGATTAGCTTGGCGTCACTCAGTAACTTGGTGTGAGTACACTTCACCGGTCACTCTATTGTATGAGTGTAGCTAGTTACATAAGTGTGGCTAGCTGCACCCTAAACCAGTGGTATTCAAAGTTGGGGTCGCGACCCCTTGTGGGCTCATGGGGGAACTGTAGTGGGTTTCCCCCCCCCCCCCAAATAATGTAAATAATAATAATACAATTAAAAGTACATATTATTGTGTGGAACAATATACAAAAAAACTAWTATTGAGTAAATATATTTATTGGTTTCTTCTCATTTTGATGAGATGAAAATGCAATTCATTGAAGGTTGTGTCATTAGATTTTAACATTGTGTCGCTAGATTTAAGGTGGGATGGGGGAAATTCTTGGGTTAMAAATGAGGTCCCCAGAAATTCTAGCTGAAATAATTGGGTCCCCACTGCCCTAAACCGATATCTGCGTTTAGGGCAGTGAGATTCAGAGAATTAACCCAAACCCTTTCCCAAAACTATGTGACCAATCTAGTAGTAACTCCTCTCCTATGCCATCCCTCTGTACCTACCTGTTCTATAGCCCATAAACACACATGCACTTACTGTATGCACACAATTTCATCAGCAATTCTGACTCACCAAAGCCGTGCATCAATGGCATTTGACATGAAATGAAGGATTTTTCCTCGAGAGCAGATTAGCGTGGTTTCTAGCTACAATAAAGACCCAAAYTGTGAACACCTCCGACCGTCACTGGTATCCACTAGCTATGGTATAGTATGCATCAGAGGAGGCTGGTGGGAGGAGCTATAGGAGGACAGACTCATTGTAATGGCTAGAATGGAATATATGGAACGATATCCAACATATCAAACATATGGAAACTCCATTCCATTGATTCCATTCTATACATTACAATGAGCCCGTACTCCTATAGCTCCTCCCACCAGCCTCCTCTGGTATGCATGTACCTCCACTTTGAGTTTGAGTATGTCTGAGAGGCTGACCTAAATAACTCCCTCTCCCTTAACATCTCCCCACGTGGATCCAAGATAACTAGGTTTAGGTGTGCATTGACCACCTGCTGAAGGCTAATGCTAGCTAGTGATCCTCATTAGCCATCAGCTTTGTCTCGTTACTTGTTAGAGCTAAATGCAGGTTTCTATGAYCGTGGCGGCTAGGTTAGCCGCGGGGTAGCTGTATGTAACCGCCTGTTTGTTCTCCCCCTCTTGTCCACAGCATGTGGGGCGCAGAGAAACAGAACGGGGAGATGGCTAACTGCATCTCCAATTTCGCTGCTAACCTGAGGTGAACGAATTAGCATCTAGCGCTACATGTGTGGTTATCGTCATGCTTTTCCTGCTCTGTCCGTATAAATTAAGTTTGGTACGGCTCTCAGGTTGGGTTCAATTCTTAAGAACATATATTGAAGGTATAACAGTTAGATTCATGTAACCTACACTGTACATTAAATGTTAGCCCTTTTTCCTCCAATTTCGTGGTATCCAATTGGGTAGTCTACAGTCTTGTGCCCGCGCGCAACTCCCGTACGGACTCGGAGAAGAGAGAAGAAGGTTGAGAACCTATGCGTCCTACGACGAACACGACCCCGCCAAGCCGCACTGCTCTGTTGACAACGAACTGCTCGCTTATAACGCGAAGCCAGCCGCCCAATGTGTCGCCAGGAAACACCATACAACCTGGTGACCGTGTCCAGCGTGCACGCGTCAGCAGCACAGAGTCGCTAGAGTGCGATCGGCAACAAGGACATCCCGGCCAATCAACCCTTTAAATCTTGTTTCTGGAGGCTTGAGTGTTGGAACCAAAGAGGAATATGGCGGGAATATGGCAGCCGCCCGCGCTGTGTGCTGTCAGTCTCACAGGACAGCATTGACTCACACACACACACAAACACACACAAGATGAGTAATGTAGTCCCTCCTTTTTTGTCTTAAGCACAGGTCTATTATCTCTATTATCACCTGGATGGCCTGACAGTATAAATCAATATAGTCAAGATTCACCCATCCAGACTTCATATAGATCAGTGCTTAAAACTGCTGCTTCAAAGTAAGGCCACTTGAACAAACCGTTTCTCATTTGCCCTGAAGAGCACGTTCCTCCCCACGCATTTGTTCTCTCACACAACGCGTTTGATTACATTAGGCTATTACGTACCAGTCCACTGTTTTTGTTATTTTATTCCCGTTGCACGGTAGCCGCGCAGCGTGAGCAGACACTTCCAATCAAGGTGATTGACGTGTTTGCACTGCGAGCCTCGTGTTCCCTGTCAGCCTGCTACTCGCCGTGGGGAAGCGAAGGAGGAAATGATTTCTTGCTGGGTTTTTCTCCCCTTCCTTCTTTGCACTGAGTGGCCAAGTCATTCCCAGAGCCTCAGTAAAGACCTCCACTGCAACTGGTGTGCTAGTCAAACAGCCACGACTAATCTAAATGTTTAATGCTGTCAAGGTGTGTCCCTTTGCCTTCCGCTGTTGACTTAGTTTACTGTATTATTGAATAGTTTCCACAAACGTCAATTGCTGCCTCAATCTTGCAGGAGTGTGGTTGGTCATCTAGTTTGAAGAACCCAGCTGATGCTTCAGGAGACGATAAAGGGTCTTGATGTGTGCAAAGTTTAAGGGGTTTTGGGAGAGAATGGTCCGGTTTAGGACATGCAGTCTGTCGTTGTCAGATCAGATCGTTCATCGTTCCTTAGCATAAGACATGTATTCTTGCATTTGGAGAAAATGGTGCACACACACAAACTCGCTGACCTCTGTCAAGTCTACAGGTGCATCATTGCCATTACCTTAGCTATCGTCTCACTAGTAACTCAACTCTCTTCCCTTCCCTTAATATCTCCCTCTCTCTCCCTCTCTCTGTCTCACTCTCTTCTCTCTCTCTGTTTGGGCTGTTGTCTAGTCTTCTCTGGTGTGTCTCTCTCTATCTCTCTTTCTGACGTCTCTCCCCTGCTGTCTCTCCCTCCTCCCTCCGCTCTCTCTCTCCCTTCGCTCCTCTCTTCCTCTCTCTCTCTCTCGTCTGTCTGTCTGTCGTTGTTCTGTCTGGTCCTGTCTGTCTGTCTGTCTGTCTGTCTGGTCTGTCTGTCTGTGCTGGTCTTGTCTGTCTGTTCTGTCTGCTGATGGATCTGTGTGTCTGTGTGTCTGTCTGTCCCTGTCTCCAGCTGTTTTGTTCAGGGAAAGGCTTACCTTTATGTCTCTACCTTACGCATGTTTTACAATGTACACAGTAACGAATAGTTGTTTATGTACACACTGCTGATTTGTGTGCTGTGCACATAATATCCTATTTAGTTCAGAGAAAGTTCCTTTATCCTCAAGGAATAGTTTGTTTGCACAGACAACCGGATAGGGAATCATTGTGTCAACACATCCACTACATTACAGGAAAGGGAAAAATAATAGAATCGATAAAATCACATTTATTTAGGGACTCGATTGATGTCTTGGTCAATACATTCAAAATGATAGGTCTATAATTACATTTTATTTAGTAAATGAATACCCAATGTTTGACTAATTTTGAATGTAAAATGATTTAGCCAAGTTGTTGGGCTGTCTGTTATGTACATCAATGGAGAGCAGGTTTCTGAATTACCCTCCCTGTGTTAGTTTCTCAAACTTTCTTTTTTACCCTCCTTTTACAGCATGGCCTCTCAATCAAACTTGCTATTTGGCAGGGAAGAGGGTCTCTGCTGGTACTGTATATCTCCTCAGTCAGAGGAGGCTGGTGGGAGGAGCTATAGGAGGATGGGCTCATTGTAATGGCTRGAATGGAATAAATGGAACTGCRTCTAACATGTGGTTTCCAAATGTTTGTATTTGATACTGTTCCATTAATTCCATTCCAGACATTACAATGAGCACATCTTCCCATAGCTCCTCCCATCAGCCTCTTCTATCTTCAGTGTATAACTAGCCACACAGCATGGCACTGTTTCCCAAAYCTGGTCTTTGAGGACCCCCATGCATGCTGGTTTTCATTTAAAACCAGATCCAATAATTATTCGACAGAGGCTCCATATGGAGCTGCTGGTAATAGTCATCCATGAAACTCACTATCAACTCATTTTAAGCAAATTTATTGAGAGATTGGTTTAATGTGAAAACTGTGCACACAATGGTCCTTCTGGACTAGGTTTTGGGAAACGGCGCTATACTATACTGTATTGTAACCGTGTGCTTCTGACTACGCTAGCTGTGTTAGCGCCCTGAGCTAGCCTGAAGAGCGAGCCATCACTGTCACCGGCCTGCTGACTCTGCCCGTTTTGTTCTCCATAGCAACAAGACCCTTGTGGCACTATAATCCATCTACCTGTACAAGTCCATAATGCCGGGCTTACACTTGATAAAGTGGCACATAGAGGCAGAGTAACACATTCAAGGGTTTAGGGAGTGAGTGTGCACATGAGCGAGAGTATGTGTGTGTGTTGTAGGGTAAAGAATCACGTTCTTGCATCTTWTATTGTACAAWTGTGATAATATAAAATAATATGAATGGGTCATTGTGCCCTATAAGTACACTATCTTAAAGGCCCAGTGCAGTCAAAAACTTGATTTCCCTGTGTTTTATGTACAGTGAGCAAAAAAAGTATTGGGACAGTGATTTTTTTGTTTGTTGTTTTGRCTCTTTACTCCACCACTTTGGATTTGAAATGATACAGTGACAAAATGCAGACTGTCAGTCTTAATTTGAGGGCATATCTGGTAAACTGTTTAGAAATTACAGCACTTTTTGTACATAGTCCCCACATTTTAAGGGGACCAAAGGTATTGGTACAAATTMACTTATGTGTATTAAAGAAGTCAAAGTATTTGGTCCCATATTCCTAGCATGCAATGATTACATYATTGTTTCGGTTGTGTTTCACATTATTTTGTGACCAATCATTTGAGTCACTTTTATTGTAAATAAGAATAGAATATGTTTCTAAACACTTCTACATTAATGGGGATGCTACCATGATTATGGTTAATCCTGAATGAATCGTGAATAATGATCACTGAGAAAGTTAAAGACACACAAATATCATACCCCCCAAGAATGCTAACCTCCTCTGTTATTGTAATGGTGAGAGGTTAGCATGTCTTGAGGATATGATATTAGTAACTTTCTCACTCATCATTATTCACGATTCATTCAGGACTATCCGTAATCATGKTAGCMTTCACATGAATGTCGGAGTGTTTAGAAATATATTMTATTCTTATTTGTCCCAGTACTTTTGGTCCCCTAAAATGGGGGGACAAGAAGTGCTGTAATKTCTAAACAGTTCACCCGAAATGGATGAAAATACCCTCAAATTAAAGCTTGACAGTTTAGCCTCATGGTATCATTTCAAATCCWAAGTGCTGGAGTACAGAGCCAAAACAACACAAAATGAGTCACTGTCCCAATACTTTTGGAGCTCACTGAATATTTCCACACTGAGCTTGGAATAATACTGTGAAAATTATGATATGCCCTTTTAGTGTAAGAGCTGTGAAAATACTTTTGGGGRAAAATGGCAGCCTGTTTTTGTGGGATGGAGTTTTGGCCTGCCTGGTGTCGTCAAATGAGTGAATAGACCAATAAAAGAGTTCCAAACCTCTCTGCCAATAACAGCTARTTTTCAGTTTCCCCCTCCACACTCATGAGAAATTTCTCTTTGCTAAGAAGCTATTTTTGTTTCTTTTTGACTATTTTAATTGAAAACAATCACAGGAAGGTACTTAATTGTTAGCCAGAAATGATTTGATATTGAGATAAAAAAACGGCTGCGTTGGTCCTTTTTAAGGGTGACCTGATTGAAGTGATTGTTTTGCTTTTCCAATCGAGGGGGGTGGTGTGGGAGAGAGAATTTRCAGATGGGAGTTGTTGGAGGGGTGTGTAGTTGGGGGTGTCTGGGTACAATTGCATGAGTTACTAAATGCAAAAGATAAAAGTGACTGTGGACACATGGCACAAGGCATGGTCTTTCGGAATCCAGAGTCAGTCTGCATGGCTTGTGGACCGTGCGCTTCCGTGTGGCCTTTTCATCCAGTCTGTTTGCGTATCTGTTCATGTGTCTAACCTCAGTCCATCAACCTATAGTCTCTTGTAAAAGCTACGTCATGACACTTTGTTCCCTAAAACATTAGCAGTGAAACATTACCTGTYGTTAGCAATTAGCCAAACATGAGCTGTCAGGCCAGGGTGTGTATGAACAGTAGGGTGGAACACAGAGCACTGCACATAGAAAGGAAGACCTACGCAGTTCATAGAAGGGACACTTATCTACCACTCCCATAAACAATTATATTCTTTCTCTCTGCAAGGTTCTGTTTGTTTTTCCGCTACTCAATTTGCTGACACATTTGTTTTCTAGGATCCCCCCCCCTCCACCTAGTGTGTGGAGGTGTTGACTCTATGTTCCATCAGCGCTTACTGCACTGTGTGCTGTTGAGCAGGTCCCTGTCTGGGCTCCTGTGTTAAAAGTGATGTTCATGGTGATGTTGATATGTGTGTTYGTAAGGAGTGTTGCAGTTACCCTGGCTGACCAGYAGATGTCAGCACATGTCTCACCATTTCTCTTTCTTTTCTCGGTCCCTCCAGGCCAGTTGGCCACTTACCTCAGGGCACCATGCTGACAATTAACACCAACCCCAACATCAGCATCAAGTCGGAGCCCGTGTCGCCCAACCGCGACCGCAGCACCCCGTGCTCCACAGCCGGGGGTGGCGGAGGAGGGGGCCTAGTGACCATCACAGGGGCCCCTATGTCAGGCCAGTACCCAGGGGCCCTGCGCCTGGAGCCGTCCACCCTGCTGGGCCGCTCGCCCGTTGGCAGCCTGAGCAGCAACGGCAGCTCCTACGAGGGGGACCGGGACGATGGGGCCCAGGGGCGGGCCCAGGACTTCCACCACCAGGGAGGGGCCTCCTCGGCCATGGGGATCCTGAGGCCCTCGTCCACGCAGGAGCAGCAGGAGCAGGAGGGGGCCAATGTGAAGAGAATGAGACTGGACACTTGGGTCACATAGATGTGTAGAACAAGGGACTGAGGGGAGAGATGCCCCCCTCTCTCTCTCACCCCCCCACCCCACACCTATTTACCGTATGTACAGTAAATGCTGACCTCCACACATGCCTCCACCACACACAAACACACACACATGCACCGGACACACCCATTTGCGCATGCTCTTACACTCTTGCACACACTCTTTCTCTCACAAATGTATGCGTTGACACACAAGCTGCATACTGTTTTACCCTATATTGTACTACACACACACACACACACACACATACACACACATTCTCACACAAGCACCCTCTATAGGGGCAGAGTAACCGAACCAGGGATTACATGTCAACATAGTGTGTTGGACAAGATTAGGATTGGAATGAATGAGTTCTCTTTTGTTCAAGCTGGCTCTGTCTCCTTTTCGTTTTGAAGGGAGAGAGAGCGGCTAGAAAACTGACTGACTATTGACTGACTATTGGCTTTGCTGGGTTTTCTGTTTACCCTCTACATCACATAATACACATCTGGTATCCTCCTGTCTTTTATCCACAGTAGGTCTCTAGTCCAGCTGCAGTGCTCTGTTGAGAAACAGTACGAGAACCAAAATGAATCCACTTCTTTGTATCTGCCCAGTGGCACTGTTATATCCAGCTTTTGGTGTTTTTGTAAAGAGTATGAGATTGGTGAATGAGATTTAAACTGTTTTCTTGGAATATTACGTCCTCTCTCTGTCTGACTTGTCCATCAGCCATCTTTACATTTCTATAAACATTTCTAATTTAGATTTGAGAACCCAAAATTCACCAAGTCAAACTTACTAGCTATCCATTTGATAAGACAGGATTCACTGTTCTAAAGTGGACGATCCTTGTTTTGTTTAGTTTTAGCCAGGTATTTAATCAGAACCATGCAAATAGCTGTTTAATCTGAAACATCGATACCTTATCTAGGTCAAATACTGTTTTATCAGGGATGGGCTGCACTAGCTCTATGACACATGCTACAGATACCTACATATCAACTTCAGATGCTACGCTACRTGTGTGTTCCTGTTTTTGATATTTATTTCAAATGCTCTTTTTGTGTAAAGTTTTTTTGTTACTACCGTCTTGACTTTTTGATTTTCCCCACGCTCAAATTCATCCTCACTCACACACGAAAAGTATTTTTGTTAAACAATGCCAGTGTTTCAGAAGGCTCTGAATAAGAGATGTAAACTGGGAGAAAAAGCAAAGAACTGTGTATATAAGCAATTTGTTCTGTTTCCTTCTGTATGGCTTTTGTATAGCAGGGATATTGTTTTTTGTGGGTAAACATATAGACCATATATACATATATATATATATATATAACAGCAGCGATAGTAGATTTTGAGAGTAAGTGATGAACTGCATACGATGCAGAGAAAACAATAGACGACAGGGATTGTATATAGAAATATATGTTCACATATGTTCAGCAGGATATCCCTAAAAGCCAATGTGTTGATTCTCAGTGGATCTGTCTTTCTATTTGTGTGTACATAAGTGTACTACATTGCAAAGCCAAGTGAGGGTGCTAGAGGGACAGAATGGGAAGTAGCAGTGGATTGGACTGTTTGAGTGAGCAGTGGTTAGTACTCTGACGGAGCGCACTTTAACCCCTTCCAAGCCCCCAAAATGCCTCTCTTTAAAAGCCAGGTGTCCTCCAGAATGGGACAGTCATGTCTGCATGTCCTCAGGCACATCAAACTCATCCAACACACACATACAAACACATTCACACACATTAGCCAGACAAGTATCCCTTGTGCTTTATATTAGACGAGAGTTCCTCCCTGGCCACATTAATTAATTACAGCATTTCACTCGCTCCCTACCAGTGACTTAAAAGACAAGTCCATTTCACTCTCATTTGACCTCCACCACTATCAATTTTCTGCCAAAACGGCTCATTGCTTCACACACTCAAACACCATACTCACATATACTCTGCACTCCAGAACAGGTTCAAATGACCTCCCATTGGCTCTTTATTGTTTTATATCGTTGTAGTTGTTGCCGTAGGGATTGTGCAGCCTGACTCGTCAGGAGTCTAGACGATCGTCTAGAGGCGGATGGCAGAGAGAGAGAGAGAGAGAGAGATCACGACTGCCGGCATGTTCGCACACCCTTGGACTGTAAGACTGTTGTGTCCTAAGCTTTGAACAAAACATTGACCCTGATGTTCGTTTTTTTTCATAAAAATGGTAGCTATGTCTTGAATAGTGCCACACGCCATGAAGCAATGTTTCATAACTAGACTAAATGGTGACTAGTGGAAGCAGACTATGGGGAGATGGTTGGTTAGTACTCTGGACGTTGGCCAATTGAGGTGTTGCATAAAGCCCTGACATTATCTCAGAACAACACTAAGGGTCAGTGTAATCACAAATGAAAAGACAATCGTCATGACAATAGTTAACCTGCGCCCCCATATTCCCCATGTATAATGAATGATGTTTAGAGAATCTCACTTTCCAGTGTTAATTTGTGCTGGTGACAGTTCTATTGTCTGTTTTTATTATAATTGTTCTATGATAATTGCTATYATTACTGTTAATATTATCATTATTGTAACCATCGATGGTAATTGTAATGATGATATAGAAAAGACAATTTTATTTTTTGCGGTTTTGTGTAGGTTAGGAATCTTGTTTTATTTGAATTTTATTTTATTATATATAAATATTATATAAATATATTTTTGTTTTGTTTTCATTTTTYRTTTTGTTTTTTCTTCAAAGGGTGTACAAATATTGCACGATTTATGACATAAAACAAAACGGCTGTAGTAATATTAGTACATGTGAGATCATGGAAGGTGGTAAACAAGTTWAATATAATGACCAGTTCAATGCTGCAATTTTTAGTCAAATGTATAAAACTTAGTCTACACATAGTAAAGTGGGGACAAGACACATTTAATTTATTTCTGACCAGACACAAAGATGTCAATGCATGGGCATAACACAAAAAAAAGAATGAATCATGTTATAGGAAATAAATATGAAATGTAATATCAATAAGAATATACATCACACAGAAATAAAATAGAAATTGAAGAAAAAAGTTAATAAATTATAGTTAATATATTGTGTTCGGCTAGTCTGATTTTTTTTGTTGTTTTTGGAGAATGATATACAATTTGTGTATATTTTCATAAATAAAGTATGCACTGATATGTTATTACAAATTCTATACTGCTTTTACAAAAAAGGTGTTTGTTATTGTACCAAAGTATCCATTTGTCCCTTCTTACCCTCCCCTTTTTGCGTATGTTTTATCGTATTTTATATATTAAATAGACAAGTTGACCTACAAAGAGGTTTTGGTTTGTTATTATTATGATTTACATTAGAATGTGGATTTGTGTTAACTATCAAAACATTTGATCATTTATCAATACAAACTTGTTTTCTGAAAAGAGTTTTCTGAAATGTGATGTATCAGCTATGTTTGGTAAGTGACATAAAATATGGGACTGTTGAGAGAGTTGCTCATTAATTGCCAGAGATATGTGAAGTGGAGTGATCTATTTTTACTATATGATGTCACCACATGTGCTGGTAATGCTTTGGGCATCAATATCACGTGTTCAGATCTACTGAATTATTTTACAGCCCATAAACCTAAGCCAAATATGTTTTGGTTTTTCTTTAGTTTTCAAAAATGGAAAAGTTTCTAGAAATAATTTACTATATCAAATCACATTTAAAGCATTACATTTTTCGCAATCCTAGTGATCAACTTAATTTACTTAAACTGCATGTTATGTGAGACTACGCCACGGTATTTGAATGACATAACGATAAAGATTAATACTAATAAAACAAAAACTTTAATAGAAAATTACTTTTTGTAAATCATAACTGTCATGGGAGGAAAAGAGAAAGTCGAATGATCTTGGAAGGAGAGACTTGGGGGAGTTCTCATGGAGAAATGTTGTATTGAGGCGTCTATTCATTGCATGATAACTTTTCCACTGACATAATCTCTATTTATTTAAAGAAGTGCAAGATTTCAGTTTCTTAATCATCATTGGACAGTAAACAAATGCTTAATAAATAAGACCATGTTTAGTCCCAATGTTGTGAATGAGAGAGATGAAGTAATGAGAGAGAGGATTGGAGCGATGTGGTGGGGGTGTATTGTCCCCTCCTCCAGACAGTTGACCATAGTGGCAGCTGTTCTGTCCGGTGTGGCCCATGAGCTCATGTCTCAGACAGACACACACTTCTGTCTCCAGTGACAATGGCCAACTAGTAATAATTTATAATCGAGACCACTCAGTCTGTGGCAGTATACCTCGCAGGTTAGCATTTTTTGTCATGAATCTTATTCTGGAGGCAGCTCTTCAGAGTGGTCACTAGCTCGGACAAGCCACAAAGTCATACAATCTGATTTGAAAGCTAACCTTAACCACACTGCTAACCCTAATGCCTATCACGTGGCCAGGGATGAGCCGGGTGTGGCTCTACTATTATGCATGGCCACATTTGCTTGTATATAACTGATGGAGTGAATTCACAGGGGGCCATCTTTGATTGGATTAGAGTGGGCATCTGGTACCATCCGGCTGTCTCGAGGCAAAATAAAATAATCCAATGGCTCCTGCATCACAGTGTGGACAAAATATGCATCCAAATATGTACATTGAACAAAAATATAAACGCAACGTGAAATGTTGGTTTCATGTTTCATGGGCTGAAATAAAAGATCCCAGAAATGTTGCATACGCACAAAAAGCTTATTTCTCTCATTTTGTGCACAAATGTATTTACATCCCTGTTAGTGAACATTTCTCTTTTGCTAATGTAACGGATGTGAAATGGCTAGCTAGTTAGCGGGTACGCGCTAGTAGCATTTCAATCAGTTACGTCACTTGCTCTGAAACCTAGAAGTAGTGTTGCACCTTGCTCTGCAAGAGCCGTGGCCTTTGTGGAGCGATGGGTAGCGATGCTTCGTGGGCAACCGTTGTTGATGTGTGCAGAGGGTCCCTGGTTCGCGCCCGGGTCGGGGCGAGGGGACGTCGTAAAGTTATACTGTTACACTAAGATAATCCATCTACCAGACAGGTGTGGCAGGTATCAAGAAGCTACCAGACAGGTATCAAGAAGCTGATTTAAACAGCATTATCATTGCACAGTTGCACCTTGTGCTGTGGACAATGAAAGGCCACTCTAAAATGTGCAGTTTTGTCAGACAACACAATGCCACAGATGTCTCAAGTTTTGAGGGAGCAGGCAATTGGCATGCTGACTGCAGGAATGTCCACCAGAGYTGTTGCCAGATAATTTAATGTCCATTTCTCTACCATAAGCCACTTCCAGCGTCGTGTTAGAGAATTTGGCAGTACGTCCAACCAGCCTCACAACCACCGGCTCCTCTGTTTCCTCTGTCTGGCATCGTGTAGGTGAGCGGTTTGATGATGTCAAAGTTGTGAACAGAGTGCAACATGGTGGTGGTGGAGTTATGGTATGGGCAGGCATAAGCTACGGACAACAAACACAATTGCATTTTATCGATGGCAATTTGAATGCACAGAGATACCGTGACGAGATCCTGAGGCCCATTGTCGTGTCATTCATCCACCACCATCACCTCATGTTTCAGCATGATAAAGCACAGCCCCATATCGCTGAAGCTGAAAATGTCCCAGTTCTTCCATGGCCTGCATACTCACCAGACATGTCACCCATTGAGCATGTTTGCATTGGTGTATAGTACTTAAGTAGTACTTTAAAGTATTTTTACTTAAGTCGTTTTTTGGGGTATCTGTACTTTACTTTGCTATTTATATTCTTAACAGCTTTTACTTTTACTTCACTACATTCCTAAAAATATTATGTACTTTTTACTCCATACATTTTCGCTGAAASCCAAAAAGTACTTGTTACATTTTGAATGCTTAGCAGGACAGGGAAATGGTCCATTCACACACTTATCAAGAGAACATCCCTGGTCATCCCTACTGCCTCTTATCTGGAAGACTCACTAAACACATATGCGTAATTTGTAAATGTCTGAGTGTTGGTGTGCTCTCCTGGCTAGCCGTAAAAAAAAAAAATGTCAACGGTGCCGTCTGGTTTGCTTAATATAAAGAATGTGAAATGATCTATACTTTTACTTTTGATACTTAAGTATATTTAAAACCAAAGACTTTTAGACTTATACTCAAGTAGGATTTTACTGGGTGACTTTCACTTTTACTTGAGTCATTTTCTATTAAGGTATCTTTACTTTTACTCAAGTATAACAATTTGGTACTGTTTCCACCACTGCATCTTTGGGATTCTCTGTATCAACGTGTACGACAGCGTGTTCCAGTTTCCGCCAATATCCAGCAACTTCGCACAGCCATTGAAGAGGAGTGGGACAACATTCCACAGACCACAATCAACAGCCTGATCAACTCTATGCGAAGGAGATGTGTCGCGCTGCATGAGGCAAATGGTGGAAACACCAGATACTGACTGGTTTTCTGATCCAACAGATGCATATCTGTATTCCTAGTCATGTGAAATCCATAGATTTGTATTTAAATTGACTGATTTCCTTATATGAACTGTGACTCAGTAAAATCTTTGAAATTGTTGCATGTTGCGTTTATATTTCTGTTCGGTATAAAAACATATTTGTCATTATTCAGATTCTTGTCAGTGAGGCCAAACTCATATTCATAACCATAATAAATACACCCTTCTTTTGGAGCTAGGGGTCAAGAGCCTGACTGTCTCTTTCCTACATATCAGCGTTACCATTAGACGACTGTACATTTTAGAACAACTTATACTCTATTACAATCAAGGTCATTGGCTGGGCGCGTGTCATTATTTCTGTTACCCTGTTGCTGATTGGCAGACATGACCTTATCTCATCATAAGGGGACCTTTTATGTGAGAATGATTCACACATTCTTTGGAGCAGCTGATGTGGTTGTGAGATAGCAGCTGAAACCGTCCGAAGCGGCTCTGTCTAAAGTGCTTTGTCATTTGTCTGTCCTTGGTACTGTAAGTGGCACTTGTCCTTAGTGATGTATTCATACAATTATTTGAGTCTAATAGAACGAGTACATACTGTATATGCATCAGGTTGCACTGACTTTAATATATTTTTAGATTTGTTTACAACATGGCACGTATAACATATTTCTCTTCCTTATAGCCCACTGTTTACAGAGGGTGGGCCAGTCGTAAATTTAGAACAAAAGAGAAAATGAAGGCCAGTCAAGGAGCCACCCGTTCCTCTGTCTGATTTTACAGGTCTTCCATCACATGGAGTAAATCAATAGAAAGGGGATAATGGATGACAGATTGTTGTCGAAGGAGAGCAAACACACTCCCTATAGAGAGCTGGTATAGTTTTACATCCCTCCTGTGTCATAGTCACACACACACACACCCCAGCCCTCCAGCTGAGCCCCTTCCCCCAGGTTAGCCAGAATGGCCCAGCTGAAATGGAGCCTCTGGTCGGAGCCGGACATAGTGACCAAGCACTTTCAGCCTCTTGCATCAGATGTGGTCATCCTGGCTGTTTGTCAGGAAACTATTTGTCTATTAACAGCACTGGGCATGTGTTCCTGGGATAGACATAGCTTGTCCATCCACAACATCTATTTATATAAGTATTGTTATTTCATATACTGTATATCATCTTGTGCCTATATAACCTAGTTAGTTTATTCTTATTCCCCGAACTGAATATATAAAGTTGTATTGTCATAGCTAGTTACAAGGCTGAGTAGGAGCCATAGACGTTAGAGAATAAGAGCATGCCAGACAGCTGCCGTAATGCCATTCCAGCACCCAGCCCTTCTCTCTGTGAATGGCTGTGGTTTCCCCCTTTATTCAATCAGTCATTGCACAGATTTGGGCAGTGAGCAGGCAACCGGCAGCTAAAATAGACACCATTGTTCTGAAAACTGACTAATGAATGACAAAAAAGGGGGAAAGGAGGCAGGAAGAGGAGGAGGTGAGGTCATCCATTGTTCCTTGTTGCCTATTTTATCCCTCGGTCTTCCCATGGGATGGTTGTTTGTTATGGAGGGCCCAGTGCGGCTTTGTTAGCTAGCCTGCTTTGAGGTCAGCAAAGCTGGGATGGTGCCAAATCTCACCTCCCACACCGCCCCTGGGTCTCACTCACTTTAATGTAATA
>NC_036845.1:12876726-12941755 GCF_002910315.2 Salvelinus sp. IW2-2015
TGGGATGGTGCCAAATCTCACCTCCCACACCGCCCCTGGGTCTCACTCACTTTAATGTAATAAAAATAATAAAATAAAAATTTAATAAAATAAAAACAATAGAAACATGGCTATTCAAACATAAATTTGTAAAACTTACAAAAATGGCCCTCAATATCTTGAAATGGAGTAGGTACACTGGTGGTTAGTGTCAGCAGGGTGTGCACCAAGGCACAACTTTGGTTTTTGAAAACAGCATAAATATTTGACGGTCCATGCTATCTCGCATCCTTGGGACGTCCCTACCCCATTGAAGTTGACATTTTAAATGGTGTAGGTAAGGGTCATGGTTATAGTTAGGGTTAAGGTTAAGGTAAGGGTAGGGGTTAAGGTTAGGGTTTAGGGTAGGAACATCCCAAGGATTCCAGAGAGCACTGAATTGTCATGACATTCTGTGACATAGTACATTCATGTTTGGATGAAATAATCCTTTCATTTACTTTTCACTGTAAGGATCAATGTGAATCAATGCTCATATTCAAAGCCTGTAAAGTGTAAATAGTATTACACTCTCAATAACACTTGTTACTTCTACTTTACTCCTTATAGAAACTATGCTGAAATTGTTCCTATTCTTCCCCAGATGACCTGGAGTCTCCCTCATCTTCAGAACCTTCAGAAGTAACATTCACACCCTCTACCACATCTCTACACACCAGCTGCTTCACCTGTGAGGGCATCTGTTTGTCCTCTTCTTCAAGGGTGGAAGCTTTAGGTGTGTCACTGTCCATCTTTGTGTTCCAATTGGATTGTGGATTGTGGATTGTGGATTCCAAATCCACCCAGGATAGGTTATCAGCCAAGGCCAGGTTCTGATTGGGTAGCTCGGTCACATGGTCATATGGCTCATCTGGTTGATAGGGGGCTTCTGTCTCCAGATTGGAACCCCAGAAGTTGCTGTGTACACCAGAGCTGAGGAAGCTGTGGCGGTCCCGGCCTTTGCTGTCAGTTTTGGATGATCTCTCTGAGTCTCTCTTGTGACCTGCAAAAGGATCTCCAGATTCCAGGTGTTTGTTTGGACTTTCTAAGACTTCCCATTTGTCTGTCTGTAGACATTCATGACTTGCCTGATAGCTAGTGACCTCCTCTGCAGAATGTTCTATAAGAGCATTGCAATCCTCATAGTGAGAGACCGCCACATCTAACAAGTCTTCCTGATCTGCAGTTAGATTTGCTTCGTTGGCAGGTTGCAAATACTGGCTTGCATTTGGAGACTCATCATCTGTGCTGTTGGACTCTTCTATATCCGAGTTGTTCATATTGGTTTGACTCTCAGGCCTGCTGTTTAAACTGCTGTAGATAGAATGGCTTTCAGTGAAGTCTGCATGAGTCAGCATAGAAAGGTTCTGGTCATCCTCTCCTTCTATTTTGTCTGGTACAGCTTCAGTTCCCAGTTCCCCATTGAAGACCTTACCTTGAGCCAAATATTCGGCTTTGGATATTTCTACTGAACTTTCTCTAAGAGATGTGTGTTCAGGTGTCATTCGAATCCTAGAGTGCATTGAATACATAACCTCTGAGGAAATCCACTCTGGCTCAGATTGATTCAGTTTCTCTCCACCTGAGGGTATATCCTCTGGCTCAGATTGATTCAGTTTCTCCCTACATGAGGGTATATACTCTGACTTAGATTGATTCAGATCCTCTCCACCTGAGGGTATATACTCTGGCTCAGATTGATTCATTTTCTCGTCGTCTGAGGGTATATGGTCTTGCTCATATAGATTCAGTTTCTCTTCGCCTGAAGGTATATTCTCTTGCTCAGACTGATTCAGTTTCTCTCCACCTGAAGGTATATTCTCTTGCTCAGACTGATTCAGTTTCTCTCCACCTGAAGGAATGTACTGATCTTCAGATTGATTCAGTTTCTCTCCGCCTAAAGGTATAGTCTCTTGCTCGGATTGATTCAATTTCTCTTCACCTGAAGGTATATGCTCTTGCTCAGACTGATTCAGTTTCTCTTCGCCTGAAGGAATGTACYGATCTTCAGATTGATTCAGTTTCTCTCTGTCTGAAGGTATATTCTCTTGCTCGGATTGATTCATTTTCTCTCCGTCTGAGGGTATATTTTCTTGCGCATATAGATTCGGTTTCTCTCTGTCTGAAGGTATATTCTCTTGCTCGGATTGATTGAGTTTCTCACTGCCTAAAGTTATATGCTCTTGCTGTGATTGATTCAGTTTTTTTTCCGTTTGAAGGTATATACTTGGGCTCGGATTGATGAATTTTCTCTCTGTCTGAGGGTATATGTTCTTGCTCAGATTGATTCATGTTCTCTTTGCCTTGGGGTATATACTCTGGCACGGATTGATTAATTTTCTCTCCGCCTAAAGGTATATGCTCTTGCTGGGATTGATTCAGTTTCTCTCCGTTTGAAGGTATATACTCTTGTTCAGATTGATTTAGTTTCTCTCCGCCTAAAGGTATATTATCTTGCTCGGTGAGATTAAGTTTCTCTCTGTCTGAGGGTATATGTTTATTCGCATATAGATTCGGTTTCTCTCTGCCTGAAGTTATGTACTCTGGCTCGGATTGATTCATTTTCTCTCCGTCTGAGGGTATATGCTCTTGTTCAGATTGATTCAGTTTCTCTCCACCTAAAATTATATACTCAGGACCTGTCTCTTATACACATCTAGATGTGTATAAGAGACGAGGGTATATGTTCTTGCGCATACAGATTCGGTTTCTCTCTGCCTGAGGGTATATACTCTGGCTCGGATTGATTCATTTTCTCTCCGTCTGAGGGTATATGTTCTTGCGCATACAGATTCGGTTTCTCTCTGCCTGAAGTTATGTACTCTGGCTCGGATTGATTCATTTTCTCTCCGTCTGAGGGTATATGCTCTTGTTCAGATTGATTCAGTTTCTCTCCGCTTAAAGGTATATTCTCTTGCTCGGATTGATTCAGTTTCTCTTCGTCTGAGGGTATATGGTCTTGCTCGGATTGATACATTTTCTCTCCTCCTGAAGTTATATACTCTGGCTCGGATTGATTCAGTTTCTCTCCGTCTGAGGGTATATACTCTTGTTCAGATTGATTCAGTTTCTCTCTGCCTGAATTTATATAATCTTGCTCGGATTGATTCAGTTTCTCGCCGCCTGAGGTCGTATGCTCTTGCTCAGATTGATTCAGTCTCACTGAGTGTATCTGGTCTACCTCCTCACTGTATAATATGTCTTGTGTCTGGGAAAGTTCAGTGTGAGACTCAATTTGAAGACTCAGTACTGACTCGCTCTCAATCATCTGCCCATTAAAGTGTTCACTGTAACTGGATATAGATAAATTCTCTAACTCTTGCTCCACCAATCTATCAATTCTTTCTTCATTATAGTCCTCATCAGAGCACACCATGGAGCACTCTCCAGGTTCTGTAAGTTCCTCATAGGATTGTTCCTCTTCTGTCTTCTGAATCAACTGATCTACTGCATTCTCCTCATCATTCTCCTGTGTAGCATGCTCCTTTGTTTGGCTAGCATCCATGTCCYCTTGGTGAGTGGAGCCCATGTTACTTTCCTGATCTATGACATCCCCTTCTGACTCTTCATACAGATCCTCCATGGTGTCAAACTGTTTGGACTTGCCTTCGCCCCAGGTGCCTGTTCCTGTCTGGCAAACCTCCCTGTCCTCTTCACCATCACTGGAGTCACTTTCTCCCATGTGTGAAGCCTGAGTGTTGGCATCCGTCTCGTCACTCTTGTAACGAATCAGGGGGTGTGTGTCGGCCAGTGTGTTGTCCTGAGCGTAGCTGTCACCTTCTAGCTCAGCCCTCCATGAAATAGAAGTATTTTGACAGTCGTTTGCCTCATCATGATCCTCTTTGTCATTGTCGGATATATTCAGTTTCTCTCTGCCTAAAGGTATATGCTCTTGCTCGAATTGATTCAGTTTCTCTACATTTGAAGGTATATACTCTTGATCAGACCGATTGGGTTGGGTTTCTCTGTTATTCCACATCTCTTCCTCTTTCATATGATCCTTTCCTTCTTTCCAATCATCCATTCTTTCTCCAATTCCACTCTCTTCATTGTATCCTCCCACTCTATCCCATTCATCATTTACATCCCCATTGGGGTGCAATGCATATTGTTCCTCACGTTTATTACACATATCATTTTCATCATCCCCTTTTGTGAAATGTATGTCACCTTCCTCCACTCTTTCAACATGGTGAAATACCTCTTCTGACCAGTGAGAAGCTTGAGCAGATTCATATGAGATAATCGCCTCTCGGTTGAACTTATCGATTCTTTCTGTCACACAATTTTCCTTATTGAACCCTGCCAATCTTTCACAATCATCCTTACCATACCCATAGGGGYGCAATTCATCTTCCAATTGCTCCTCATCTTTGTTAGACATATCATTTTCATCATCCTCTTTTGTGAGATTAATAACATCTTCCTCCACTCTTTTAACATGGTGAAATGCCTCTTCTGAACCGTGGGAGGCTTGAATAGATGCATAAGACATATTGTCCTCTTGGTTGAACTCTTTTGGCTTGTTGTAACTTTTCCCCGCCCCATACTCAAAAGCTTGACTGCTTGTGAAGGTCTCAAATGCATGTTCTAGCACTGATTTAGTTTCAGACTCCAAGCCTTCTTTTCCCACCCATTCAGTGTCTTTCCTTGCTGTTTCAAGATCTCTTTCCCCCAATGCATTCATGGGACCATAAGGCAGATCTAGTAGAGGTTCCTCTTTTTCAGAAGACATTTCAAAAGGTACATCATTATCATCATTCGCTGAGAAAGCAGAATGTGCCCCTGTCACCGAACCTGCTCTCTCATAGCTCACTGAAGGGCTGTAGAGCTCTTGAGCATCAGTGCTGAACACAGTTGGCATACTGAAGCTGGTCTCAACCTGGTGACTCATGGCAGATTCCAGAACGGGTTTCTCTTCAGCAACCCAGGTTCTGACTATGTTCTGATCCTCTTCCTCCTTTTCTAAATCCCACATGGATTGTTCCTTATGGTCAGAACCAAGCCAAGATACAACATCAGCTCCTGCCTCTTCAGTGGGAGGTGAGAGAGGCTCAGCATAGTTGACTTCTTCATGGACATCTTGGGGTCTGAAGTGGTCGACTGAAATTCCATCCTGTGGTACTTTGGGGTAAGGCGTTGACCAACTTACCTGCCGGTTGGACCCTAAGTCAAAGTTAACATGCTCTTCCTCTGTCTTTCGACAACTCTCAGGTGTTTCGTTCAGGGTTACCCGGTTTTGATTCCAGATTGGTGATGCGGACATCATTGTTACATTGGATCGTGGGCTTGCTCTATGGAAGGTAGAGATGGGACTGATCATGTGACTGGTAGCCAGCTGTGTCTGGAAGCTTTGCTTAACCCCTCGAGAGCTGGGCACTCCATCTGTGAATGACATAGGAAGATTATTGAATAGGTAGACCATGCATAATGGTAATGGGTAGGCCACAGGCCAGGGACTATCATAGATAGACATCGATAAAGTTGAAATGACACTGACAATAATCTTGACAATACCAGGAAACATTCATCAATGCTTYGATTGCTTTTTGATTGCAAATCTCTGCCTATTCCAAAATGTCWTCAGTTTTATSTTAGGGTTGACAGATCTCGAAATYCCATCCCAAAGGCAATATTAGGAGACATGTTCYCCTGAGGTTAGACAGTAATGGAAAGATATTGATCATGACTTCCTTCCCCTCGAGTCTGAATTACCGGAAAGCAAAGCCATATGGCTCAACGACCTTTGGGGACCCTCTTAGGTAGCTTGTGTTACAGAGCACAACGCGTCTAGCTCAGCCCCCTAACCAACCCACACCATCCCCCAGTCTTTTTGGTCTAATGTGATTATATACAGTACAATACAGAGTCAGGACTCGCCTACCTTAAGGATAAGATAGATGCCTCTTGGTTTTGAGTAGAAGTATACAGTAACAGGAATACATGTCATGGAGGTGATGGCTTTGACGCCTATCAATATCAAGTTGTATTACAACACAGTCACTGATATAGCTGGTTCTGCATGAAGTGATCATTTACCAGATGTGTAGGTACTCCTTAGCTGATTTGTTGAAGAGAAATCCCCCGTCAGACTTTCATTGTCCAGTAAAGCTCTGAAGGAAAATAACAGACATAGACAMATGAGAGAAGGATTCATGAAGGGAAAGTGATGTAATATGTTTTGCATCACTATCTAGAAAATCTTGTGTTTTGGTTAGAAGCAGCTTGAATACTAATGTGACGAATAACCAAGATCATTTTAGTTTGGCCGTACTAGGGGTTTTTCTAAAATAAGTGTCGTAGGGTGGGGTCAGAGGAGTGAAGTGGGAGGGCTTTTGTTGCCAACATGAGATCTGTTGTTATGGAAATGTGAGGATGACATTGTCATTGACGAGCCATCTGCAGTGCACACCACTACCATCAATTCCCCCTCTCACATACTCACAGCCTAAAATACAGGCATGCACGCCCTGACATTCTGATTAGCGCAAGCAGAACTAATACCATTTGTATTCACAGATGTGGACCATGCCCATTCCAACACACATTCAAACCAGCATCTCTAATGAAACAATACTCTTAAATACTTATAAACTGGTGCACATGAATATCCCAATATGATCCYAGAATGACATTCCAAGTGTTGCTCAATGTGTTGTATTGCGTGTTGGGATGCACCGTGTAGATGCAGAAAATATGAATTTGATGCATTTAGTAAATCTCTTTGAGACTTGCTCTCTGCTTCTCCCCCTGCCTCTTATTCCTGTTCCTCTAGACTCCCATGGCTCATACGTTGGTCATTCCCTGCTGATACCTTGGGGTCACTATGGAGGGGGAAGAGATCAAGGGAAAGAGAAAGGCGCCACTATAGAGGCCCATATAAAGTTACCCTGCTCAAGACAGTTGAGACGGGCCTTTTCAAGGGGATGACCTTTAGGCCAGACGGCTGAGCCCTATTGGACAACAGGCCTTGGGCATCTACATATTGTTCCACATTCTCACAGGGGGAGGGGTGATGGGGCTCAGTCTGAACTTCCAGTTGAAAAGCCATCTTTGAATGTGATAAACTAGACGTCTAAATCAGCATGGACATGGGGCTAATAATGACGGCTTTCTCACAAATCGGTAGAAAGGTAAATAAAAGAAAAAKAACATGTTTGGAAAATAACTCTTGGAAAAGAAGGGGAAGATATTAGTGAAGATGGAATGAGTGGGACATTTGCCTCAATTTTCATATTCTGATCGACAGGCTTGAGGTGACACCTTTATTTGAAGCTTCCCACGCCTCTCTTACATAAAAAATGACACTACCTCTGATCCCCTTTGGCTGTGGGCCAATGGTCTTTCATGGCTTCCTCCCCTCGTCTCCTTTCCCTCTACAGCTGATGAGTAAAATAATTGGATGGATGGCCATCATAATACTTTCAACTGCCATGGTCTATCAGATCAGTGGTTGTGAAGAAAAACAGACAAGGAAAACAAGTTAAGACTGAAGTCCAACTTGAGATCCTTGTATGTAACTAATATTTTCAAGCAAAGCTCCAATTGACATTAATGCATGATTTACTAGTTACCCTTTAGCATTTGGCCCAAAATGTCTATAGATTAGTGCTAAAGGTATGATGAGGGAGGTACTCTAGCGTCTGATATATGTACTGTGACATGTACCGTACCTGTATGTGGCCACCTCCATGCCTAGAGACATCTTCAGCTGCACCAGACCCCTACTTTCTGTCAGGAGAGCGTCAATCTGATTTCCCAGTGCCCCCTTCTCCATCTCCAACACCTCCAGATGGGCCTGAGGAACAGGAAAAGGGAAGAGAGTTGATTAGAAATAGCATTGATGTCATCCAACAATAGCACATGAACTATAGCACATGTATTGAAGGCACTGAATTCTGGTTCCTGGTCCCATGTCAAGAGCCTATGCCCAGCATAGAACATAGAATGTTYAATGTTGTGTTCCCTGCATCTTATGGTTGGGCCCCAGTGTGGATTTTTGACCTTTCTAGACAAATGATGACCTGGAACTAATTCYCTGAGCCCCAGCCTATGCAGAGTCCAATATGCTGTTTCTGTCCAAACATTTCATTAGCATTTCAAATGAAAGGGAGCACAATATAAGCCTTCTCAGCGATACTGCGTTGGTGTGTTTCTTTGTCATAGATATCATCAGACTCATTTGGACAAAAACACCTCTGTGTGTTTTCATAAAATTACCATATTTTCCYCGTTTTTATTTTGGGCCATGTCCATTTGAAAAACGTTCTGCTATGACTGACATTTCAAACGTTTTGTTTTGCTCTGGTTTGCTCAACTGGAAGCAGCTTTAGCTGTCTCAATTAACTGGCAAAATACACAACAAGCACATTGTCAATTGTCTTTGGACTGAAGTCATTTGAAGGTCCTAAATCCCACACAGCAGTCAYATTCAGACAACACACTCAAGACATTTTAAAGAATGTATGATTATTCAAGCGTCACTCAATATGGAATTTAATAGTATGGTTAGGAATCTCACTTTTTTGTCTCAGTTCAGGTTCAGGTGAACAGGAGTTCTAAATAGTCTAATTGATACTGTTATATGATTGCATTGGCAAATGACACTGTTATAACAAAGTTACCTATGAGATACTGACATGAATAAAYCCACACCCATAAATATGCCCACACCAAAGATCAAGGTCGRCTACTTTAACTGTTCTTACCTGCAGGTTTTGTATCTCTTGCCTCTCCCTGTCTCTCTGTTTGGCCACACTCCTCTCCAGATACTGCCTTCTATCCTGGACTGATTGCAGCTCATTCTCCAGGGCCTTAAGTTTCAGCTGGCTCTCAATTTTCTCCTGGCCCACCTGGGCCAACCGGGTTCTGGCCTGGTTTAGAGACTCGTCCAGGCTGTCTACCTGGCCCTGAAACACCATGGCCGCCTCATGCCACGCCCTGACAGCCATCTGGGAGTACTCCTCACCCAGGTCCTGGAGGCTGGGCAGCTGGGTGCCCGTTTGGGATGGAGGGGGTGGCAGTGCAGGTCTGACWTGGATTWGTGTACCCTGGAAGCCGGCAACATCTTCCTGGTGGGTTTGTATCTGGAACTGGATTTGTTTCTCTAGCTGGCTCACCTTCTCTCTTAACCAGATCTGAGCCCTCCTCTCCTCCTCCATCTCCTTCCTGCTGTCTGCCAGCTTCTTCTTCACCTCCCCATGGGCGTCCGCCTCCCACTGTCTCTGMAGCCCCAGGACTTGGAGCTCCTCACCCAGGCTCCCTAGCTCCAGCTCCACCCGGTCCTTCTCCCTCCAGGCTTCCTCCACCTCCTGCCTGGCCAGGCTCAGCTTGTCTTCCAGGCCCATCCGCCCCCCCTGGCCGCAGCCCCTCAGTGCCTGGAGCTCCTGGCATAGTAGCGTGTTCTCCTCCTCCAGCAGCCTCACTCGGCCCAGGTAGGTCTCCAGGCGCTGGTTGAGGTTCAGCATCTGGAGCTTGTTGTCGGTCCGGTGGCTGTGGTGGTGTTGGAGGCTGTGAAGCTCCATGTCAGAGAGAGAGGACAGATAGTGATGCTGGTTGAGTAAASAGGGCCTCACTCTGGAGTGAGCAGTTTCTGTCAATGTGTGTGAGGTGCTGATTCGGTCTCTCTCTCCAAAGCCTGTGTGTGGGGGTCAGAATGTGCTGTGAGGCTGCTTGCCTCCTGTAGTGTGACCGCTGGTGAGATACTCTCCTTTCATACTGGAATTAATGCAGGGGGAGGGCAGAGGGGAAGAAAAGGGAGGAGGGATGGAGAGGAGAGGGAGGAGGGAGTGAGCAGTGATGTCATTTAGGGGTTAACTCTAGCACTGCTGGAATGTCTTCTGCTTCTTATTCACAGGTTGAAATTCACATTTTGATTGAATGATTTCTGTTATCTCTCTACAAGTACATATTCAGTTATTTTTATGAAATCATGTATTTCTTTACACCAGTTTTTTTTCCTGATACACGCATATTGTGCGTAATTGTGAGACTACTGAATGTAATATGTAAGGCTAAATGCAATAGCATGAATACAATACTCTATGATGAATACACTTGACAGGAAGCCTAGAGGAAACCTTTATATTTGTACCAAGACAACTCCGATTGTCACACGTGATGTARGTTTAGAAATTATAGGCTAAATCAATCTAATTAGATAATTGATTGACTTAATAAAGGATAGACTACCATCTTGATTAAAAGAGTGATGTAGCYACTTCTCAGATCAATTTTGGCCTCACTACTACCATCTGGTGACAGTATTTCAACATTGCAGCAGTCCCACGTCTACATGKTAACAACACTTCAACCTCGATCCTATGGTTGAAGTGAAGATCTATTGCAGACATATGGGAAATGAATTACAGACAAATGAGAAACGCATTACAACATTTTCTGAAGTCTCAGCAAATCAGGGTATTAAATTTAACT
Organism: Salvelinus sp. IW2-2015; assembly: GCF_002910315.2. Lineage (NCBI taxonomy): Eukaryota > Metazoa > Chordata > Actinopteri > Salmoniformes > Salmonidae > Salvelinus > Salvelinus sp. IW2-2015. Next base: position 12,887,179 of record NC_036845.1, read on the forward strand.
TGTAAACCAGTCAACCACAATGTGGATTGGCCAACTTCTCAAAAAACTTCTCAATCAACCACTGACAAGAGGGTATGGCAAGTCTTCAGAGGTATCCTCACACTAAAACAAGTGAGCAGAGAATGAGAGACACTCCGATTTCTATTTCTGTACAAAACTATTTCTGTTTTCCATTCAAAGTTGTAGGCCAATGGTTTTCCATATAGATTTTCAAATTGAGTAGTGCAGTGCCATTCAGTACCGTCATGACAGTACCACCATGGCACRTCAACACGACTTCCTCTTCTTAGTCAGATGGAAACAGTGAAATTGTTGTCTGACATGAGTAACGCAAACCAGAGTCAAAGCAGAAGTACTAATACAGGTCCTAATAGGGATATAAGAAACAGGGACCACCATAACATATAGTTCAACACTGGGTAAGGTTTATCTGTACACACTGTTGACAACAAGTCTAAAGGATGGCAGAAGAGCTGCATTATTCTACCGTGGTTTTCAAGAATCCCATCGTTTCTTTGCCGAAAGGTGGGTCTTGGCCTTTCTTTCTCATCTCTTCATTAATGTCACTGTCTTTTAGTTCATTTCTATCAGTTTACAAAAATGTTATAGACTGAAGACTAACAACCACAATTATTTGTGAAAATTCAAATTGGAGGGTGCTTAAAGAAAGTGAGCCAGATATGGCAGCTATTTATGCTGAATCATGTTCATGTTTTTTTGTCTTTGATGGCAAATCTACTCTGCCATTATGTGTTAATCAAATATCTTCGGTTAAATCAAGTAAAAATTACATTCTTAACCCATTTAATCCCATGGGTCACAATAGCCGGAAAAAATAGGTTTGTGTGTAGATTGAGGAGGGAAAAAACGATTGAMTCCATTTTAGATTAAGGCTGTAAAGTAACAAAACGTGGTTAAAGTCAAGGGGTCTGAAACTTTCTGTATAAACTCAATTAGTGTAATAACTGAACAAATATTTAATGTCAACAGGTTTGTTTACTGTCTCTTGCACAATGATATTTCTTCGTGTTGGTATTTGGGCTGAGATGCATGTAGATCTGGAATGGAATGGAAGAATGACGCCAGAGGGGATGGCTGATGTTTTCCGGGTACCTAACCAATTGTGTTTTTTCGCATTGTTTGTAACTTATTTTGTACCTAATGTTGATGCTACCGTCTCTTATGACTGAAAGAGCTTCTGGATATCAGAACAGAGATTACTCACCTCGAACTGGATGAAGATTWTTTMTTTAATGAGTCTGACGCGAAGGATATAATGCTGCTCCTGGACAAGGCCCAAATCCCTGTCATTCGCATGAAGGAAATAAGGAAATACAGGGGGTTTGGATCAGGGTGCCTTGTGACAATTCGTTTGCGAGTGGGTAACCGGCCTCTACCATCCGTTCTATTGGCCAACGTTCAATCACTGGAGAATAAACTGGATGAGCTCAGTTCAAGACTATCCTACCAACAGGACATTAAAAACTGTAATATCTCATGTTTCAGCGGGTCGGGGCTGAACGACGACACAGATAATATACAGTTKGCTGGGTTTTCTGTGCATTGGCAGGACAGAACAGCTATGTCCGGGAAGACGAGGGGTGGGGGTGAGGGTGTGTGTCTATTTGTCAATAACAGCTAGTGCGTGGTGTCGAATAGAGAGTAGCTTATGAGTACCTCATGATAAACTATCTACCAAGAGAGTTTTCATCTACATTTTTCGTAGCTGTTTATTTACCACCACAAACCGACGCTGGCACTAAGAGCGCACTCAACGAGCTGTAAAAGGCTGTAAGCAAACAAGAAAATGCTCATCCAGAATTGTCGCTCCTAGTAGCCATGGACTTTAATGCAGGCAAACCTATATCTGTTTTACCTTATTTCTACCAGCATGTCATATGTTCAACCAGAGGGAAAAAAAGACCACCTTTACTCCCCAAACAGAGACGTGTACAAAGCTCTCCCTCGTCCTCCATTTGGCAAATCTGACCATAATTCCATCCTCCAAATTCCTGCTTACAAGCAAAAACTAAAGCAGGAAGTACCAGTGACTCGCTCAATACGGAAGTGGTCAGATGACACGAATGCTACGGGACTGTTTTGCTACCACAGACTGGAATATGTTCCGGGATTTATCCAATGGCATTGAGGAGTATACCACCTCAGTCACCGGCTTCATCAATAAGTGTATCGACGACGTCATCCCCACAGGGACCATACGTACATATCCCAACCAGAAGCCACGCAACATCTGCATCGAGCTAAAGGCTAGAGTCATCAGACTCTGATGTTCGTCTGATGTGACAGGGCTTGCAAACTATTGCGGACTACAAAGGGAAACCCAGCCACAAGCTGACACGAGCCTACCAGACGGGATAAATGCCTTTTATGCTYGCTTCGAGGCAAGCAATACTGAAGCATGCACGAGAGCACCAGCTGTTCCGGACGACTGTGTGATCACGCTTTCCGTAGACTCACTGTTCATCCACGACTGCGTGGCCAAGCACAACTCCAACACCATCATTAAGTTTGCTGACGACACAACGGTGGTAGGCCTGATCACCGACAACAATGAGACAGTCTAGAGGACGGAGGTCAGAGTCCTGGAAGTGTGGTGCCAGGACAACAACCTCTCCCTCAACGTGAGAAAGACAAAGGAGATGATCGTGGACTACAGGAAATGGAGGGCCGAACACACCCCCATTCACATCGATGGAGCTGTAGTGGAGCGAGTCGAGAGTTTCAAGTTCCTTGGTGTTCACATCACGAACAAACTATCATGGTCCAAACACACCAAGAAAGTAATGAAGAGGGCATGACAATGCCTTTTCCCCCTCAGGAGACTGAAGAGATTTGCCATGGGTCCCCAGRTCCTCAAAAAGTTATACAGCTGCACCATCGAGAGCATCCTGACCAGTTGCATCACTGCCTGGTATGGCAACTGCTCGGCATCCCACCGTAAGGCGCTACAGAGGGTAGTGTGTATGATCCAGTACATCACTGGGGCCAAGCTTCCTGCCATCCAGRACCTATATACTAGCCGGTGTCAGAGGAAGGCCCAAAACATTGTCAAAGATTCCAGCCACCCAAGTCATAGACTGTTCTCTCTGCTACCGCACAGCAAGCGGTACCGGAGCGCCAAGTCTAGGTCCAAAAGGCTTCTTATCAGCTTCTACCCCCAAGCCATAACACTGCTGAACAATTAATAAAATGGCCACCCGGACTATTTGCATTGACCCCCCCTTTGTTTTTACACTGCTGCTACTCGCTGTTTATTGTCTATTCATAGTCACTTTACCCTTACCAGTGTTATACCACTGTACTGTGAGTTTATCTATGAAATTATTAGAAATTATTAAGTGATTACAGGTCAGAGGTCACAGGACTAAGATATGCAAATAACAGGGTTGAGATGTGCAGCGAGTGGCTGGATATAGGTTACTGTTGGTGACTTGGGTTAATACAGACCTAGGCAAAGTGAGTAACAGGGCTGAGATAGTAAGGCAACAGGGATGAGGAGTTTTGGCAAAGAAACTGGGGTTTATGACTAACAAATAGGGCAATTAAGGTTAGGATAAAGGTGTATCGGTAGTTGAATGTATAAATATTAGGGTACTGACATGTGTATGTTAGGGTTAGGGCATGGGGGTAACTGGGCTGGGGTGTGTGGGTAATTGGGTTTAGGTGTGTTGGTAAGTGGACTGAGGTATATAGATATTGGGGCTGAGGAACAGGGGTAATTGTCAGTTTTTTTTTTACATACTTCCAATCAACAACAAAGAAATAAAGCTATATGGGTTACATGTTAGAGTTACTAATGGCATAAGATTTTCATAGTGGCATGTAAGGCAAAAATTGGTTCACAAATGGGTTGCAATTAATGGATATGTATGTGTATTCCTTTCTATTCCCCACAGAGAAAAAAGAAGATGAAACAGCATATGCTGAAGTAAAGGCTAAGGGAAGTGCAGTCACTCAACAAAATCCTGCCACAGCAGGTGAGTTTGAGAGATAGGGCTAGACTCAATCCGGACTGTGGAAGATCTGAGTTATAGCATGATTAGTCTCTCTAGAGATCCGGGTTGCATCCTACAATTTTCAAATGTTCCGGATTAACACTGTCTGTCTGTACGTAATAGAACGTCAGTTTGGCATAGAGGATGTCACTGCCTATGTCACTACCTTATCCGCTTGAATAAAATACAAAATAGTAGCTAGCAAGATGGAGATCACAGAGGTTATTTTTAATGATAGCATTTTGCAAGTGGCTAGTCATTTGTTTCAAAKCGCAAAGTTCTGACATGCCTGCCTTGTGATTTGTTGGGAGAGTTGTCTGTTTATCCTTTATTGAAATTGCTGAAAGACTCTGTCATTGAAACCAGACCTTAGTCACTGCTGTTGCCGGACTTACGAGACTATAGCGCAATAGAAATATTAAGGTCATTTCTGAATGACCCGACATATGCAGCGTTTACTGTGAATGCAGTCTCCACGAATGTCTTTAAAATTTCAACCACGCTATAGCACAAATCTTCCGTGGTCCGGATTGAATCTACGCCATAATCAAATGATCCACCTTTTATTGTTCAAATATTAGATTTCATCAGCTGATGGAATAACACTTACCATTAAATGTATATTCTTATTCTAACAGTATGGTTATAATAACATGACTCTTATCTTTGCTATTCCTAGTGGACGAGAAGTCTGCTCTCCACTCTCAACCCTTTCGAGGAGTGGCAGTGTGTTTGGGGCTTCTTTGTGCCCTCTTAGTTTCAGCCATTATAGGCCTCTGTGTCTACTGTGAGTATGTGGATCATAAAGTATTATGGATTTTGGAGGGGTGTAGGATGACATCATAGAGTAAACATGTCCTTCTCTCTCCATAGTCAGCACTGCTCTCTCAGAGCACAACACAAAGTTGGTGGGGGAACTGGCGGCCAATCAGGACCTAATGAATCTCAATAGCAATCTGAGTACAGCCAATCASATTTTGCAGAGTGATTACACCAATGTCAGCACTACAAACCGACGTTTAGCGGCTGAGAAAGAAAATGTGTCAAGAGAGAGGGATAGACTGAACTGGAATCTTCAGTTCATTTTTCAGTTTGATGACTTTCCTGTCAAGAAATATTGTTCACAAAACGTTGGCACGGGAGGTAATCCCCTTTCTTGTACATTAAAATACATTACTTATTAGATATTACACTTAAAATGAATATACAGTATTAACAAAACTAATTGTGTTTATATTGTAGCGTTAATACTGTAAATGTTTTATTGTTGTAGAGAGAGTGTGTAACTCTTGTCAAGATGGCTGGATGTTGTTCCAATCTAGTTGTTACCTGATTGTGCAACCTGACACTCAATGGAAGACCTGGACAGAAAGCCAACAATATTGCAAACAAGAGAAAGCTGATTTGCCAGTCATTGGCAGCCAAGCAGAACAGGTGGGACACTGGTGCAAACAAGAGTTTAGAGCAGTGGTGTAAAGTACTTAGGTAAAAATACTTTAAAGTACTACTTAAGTCGTTTTTTGGGGTATCTATACTTTACTTTGACATTTACTTCACTACATTCCTTTAGAAAATATTATACTTTTTACTCCATACATTGTCCTTGACACCCAAACGTACTCATTACATTTACATTTAGTAGTACAGGAAAATGGTCCAATTCACACACTTATCAACAGAACATCCCTGGTCATCCCTATTGCCTCTGATCCGGCGAACTCACTAAGCACACATGCTTCGTTTTCAAATGATGTCTGAATGTTGGAGTGTGTCTTTGGCTAGCCGTAAATTAAAAAAAACAAGAAAATGGTACCGTCTGGTTTGCTTAATATAAGGAATTTGAAATGACTTACACTTTTACTTTAACTTTTGATACTTAAGTGTATTTTAGTAATTACATTTACTTTTGATACTTAAGTTTATTTTAAACCAAATACTTTTAGACTTTTAGTCAAGTAGAATTTTACTGGGTGACTTTTACTTTTACTTGAGTCATTTTCTATTAAGGTGTTAGGTTGAAATTACCAGAGTAAGAACTCGAYGGACACTATGAAAGCTTAACACAAGTGTATTCTTCCCAAAGGATCGAACAGCTGAATATACAAAAACATGTCAACAATAGTAGTGGTATTTGTACCCCACTTTGGGTGGAGTCTCCTCCTTCTCGCTAAACATTGTATCTTTACTGCTAGGCAGGAAACTAAGTGATACGTGCAATAAACTTTTCTTTCTCCCTTAAAGTGACCTGACCTGACCTCGACCCCCTTCATCACTAATCCATGGCTCTCTCCCCTTATCAATGCCTGGCACATGTGATCACTTTCCCTACTCTCAGTACATTCCAAGATTAAATGCACCCACCATATACCTTCCCCCTACAGATAACCATTAACCTCTGGTGTAGCCCCTCGGCTATGGCACCCCTCAGGTATCTAGTATAACTAATGATTAATAACATTTAAAGTTCAGAAATCCAAACCCATCAAAGGTATCTTCACTTGTACTCAAGTATAACGTGACAATTGGGTACTTTTTCCACCACTGGTTTAGAGGGACAGATTCACTCAACCTTTAAGTCAATCAAACAATGAAAATGAATGAAAAGTGAAATAGGAACTAGATTAAAATGTGTGATAGCTATGAACTCATGGTAAAGCAGTCATAACTAAAAGACAAAAGGACAAAGCCCATTAAAATGCTACTTCCTGTTGTGCTCTTTGTTATTTCTCATTTGGACCTGATTACATCCATTAGATCCAACATTTACACACTGCCTCCTGAAAATGTGGATTACTATAAAATGTACCTTTTCCCTAACACTTAAGTTGTGGTTTCACTCACTTCTCATTAAGGAATTCATTCATAACCACACTAAAGAATACTATGATGACTATCATGGGTATTGGATCGGTTTGACTGACAAAGCTGAAGTCGGCAAATGGCTCTGGGTTAATGGAAGTCATCAGAATCTGACTGCTGGGTAAGGACATTTTATTCAGTGTAAACACAACAAAGAAGTATTGTTAAATCATTATTTGACTCAGTAATTTATTTCCATTAATGGTGGTGTTCTCTTTTCACAGGTTTTGGAACAGTCAAACTGGGGGTGATTGCGTKTTAACTATCCCAAAGAATGCACCATTGGCTAATTGGAAAGCTGAATCGTGTGACATGCAGAACCGTTGGATCTGTGAGAGTAGAGCATTAATATGGTCASATTAAATTGCAGGRACACTCTCTTAAGAAGTATTCTCACATACTGARCTCATATATTATTGCATCTTCCTTTGAGAATTAAATTAGGTTTTATTGTTCTAATTGAAGGACCCCTGCATCTGCTTGTTGGGGTCAATTCAGATTCACTCAATTCAGGAAGTGATTTYAATATAGAATTCACAAAGGAAARCCWTATTTGGCTGACGCAAACACAGGTCTGTTTTGTACGTTTTTTGAAATGTTAACAATCAACGATCTGTTTTAATGTAGCTTTGGTGAATTAAAAAAATTATGTTTAGTTTTGAGCTTTCATATAAATCAGGCACATTTTCTTTCATATCAATTATTTCATTATGACAATGGATTAGTCCTCTTATATTGTCTTATTGTATTATGTTCATACAGTTGTTGCTATGTTCAAAATCAAAGATCAACTATATGTATAGTAGTGTTTTAGAATAACATTTGTTTTGGCCTTTCATAGATCAGAAATCATATAATATTCAGTTTACAAAGCAAAGCTAGACTTGTCTTCCAAGATTTTCTTCCTTCAATTTTGAAACATCTTAGCATATGAAGTACAAGTTTAATATGTAGAATGGAAGTTTACATTTTTTTCTGAAATCACTCAGTTTTATAACCTATGCAATACTTCTGCTAAATCGAAAGTTTTATGCACTAGATGAGATATTTATTTAAAGCGCCAATCAGCAATTGAAACAATAACAAAGAATTTCTCGCCCCTGTTTTGATAAAAAAGCTGAGGGATGGGGCTGGAGAAATGTAACCACTGTCAAGTTCATAGAAAGAGCTATGGGTGCAAGGACTGACCATCCGTTATATAAACTTAATAGTTTTAACCATGTTATGAGGCTATATAGTGTTTGTTGACAATTACTTCGATTACAAACATTGGAAGAAATCAAGCTTATATTTTGGGTTGTGATGGAGAATGACAGTGGAACGAAGCTCATAAGGCATTTACAATGCATTCGGAAGTATTCAGACCCGTTGAATTTTCTCCACATTTTGTTACATTACAGCCTTATTCTACATTGTTTTTTCCCTCTCAAAAATCAACACACAACACCCCATAATGACAAAGCAAAAACAGGTCTTAGAATTTCAGGATCTCTCTGTACTTTGATCTGTTCATCTTTACCTCGATCTTGATTAGTCTCCCAGTCCCTGCTGCTGAAAAACATCCCCACAGCATGATGCTGTCACCACCATACTCTACTGTAGGGATGGTGCCAGGTTTCCTCCAGGCGTGACTCTTGGCATTCAGGTCAAACAGTTCAATCTTGGTTTCATCAGACCAGAGAATCTTGTTTTGCATGGTCTGTGAGTCCTTTTGGCAAACTCCAAGTGGGCTGTCATGTGCCTTTTATTGAGGAGTGGCTTCTGTCTGGCCACTCTACCATAAAGGCCTGATTGGTGGAGTGCTGCACAGATGGTTGTCCTTCTGGAAGTTCTTCCATCTCCACAGAGGAAATTTTAAGCTTTGTCAGATTGACCATCGCATTATTGGTCACCTCCCTGACCAAGGCCCTTCTCCCCCGATTGCTTCGTTTGGCCGGGCAGCCAGCTCTAGGAAGTGTCTTGGTGGTTCCAAACTTCTTACATTTAAGAATGATGGAGGCCACTGCATTCTTCGGGACCTTCAATACTGCAGACATTTTTTGGTACCCTTCCCCAGATCTGTGCCTCGACACAATCCTGTCTYGGAGCTCTACGGACAATTCCTTCGACCTCATGGCTTGGTTTTGCTCTGACAAGCACTGTCAACTGTGGGACATTATATACACAGGTGTGTGCCTTTCCAAATCATGTCCAATCAATTGAATCTATGAAAAGTGGACTGCAATCAAGTTGTAGAAGCATCTCAAGGATGATCAATGGAAACAGGATGCACCTGAGCTCAATTTCGGGTCTCATAGCAAAGTGTCTGAATACTTATGTAAATATGGTATTTCAAATCAAATGTATTTATAAAGCCCTTCTTACATCAGCTGATATCTCAAAGTGCTGTACAGAAACCCAGCCTAAAACCCCAAACAGCAAGCAATGCAGGTGTAGAAGCACGGTGGCTAGGAAAAACTCCCTAGGAAGGTCAGAACCTAGGAAGAAACCTAGAGAGGAACCAGGCTATGAGGGGTGGCCAGTCCTCTTCTGGCTGTGCCAGGTGGAGATTATAACAGAACATGGCCAAGATGTTCAAATGTTCATAGATGACCAGCAGGGTCAAATAATAATAATCACAGTGGTTGTCGAAGGTGCAACAGGTCAGCACCTCAGGAGTAAATGTCAGTTGGCTTTTCATAGCCGATCATTCAGAGTATCTCTACCGCTCCTGCTGTCTCTAGAGAGTTGAAAACAGCAGGTCTGGGACAGATAGCACGTCCGGTGAACAGGTCAGGGTTCCATAGCCGCAGGCAGAACAGTTGAAACTGGAGCAGCAGCACAGCCAGGTGGACTGGGGACAGCAAGGAGTCATCAGGCCAGGTAGTCCTGAGGCATGGTCCTAGGGCTCAGGTCCTCCGAGAGAGAGAAAGAAAGAAAGAATTAGAGAGAGCATACTTAAATTCACACAGGACACCGGATAAGACAGGAGAAATACTCCAGATATAACAGACTGACCCTAGCCCCCCGACACATAAACTACTGCAGCATAAATACTGGAGGCTGAGAAAGGAGGGCCTGTGGCCCTTTCCTTTCCTGTGGCCCCTTCCGATGATACCCCCGGACAGGGCCAAACAGGCCCTTTAGGTTATTTCTGTTTATTATTTTTAATACATTTGCTTGGGGGGTATTGTGTGTAGATTAATGAAAAAAAKATATATAAATCCAAAATGTGAAAGAAGTCAAGGGGTCTGAATGCTTTCCGAAAGCACTGTATAAGTTATATTCTTCAAGAATCAATGGGTACATATCATTAATTTATAAGTCCAAAAATGATGCCCCTTTAAGCATCATGCAAATGTGTGACATCACAGAGAGTAGTAAGGAAAGCTCATTGAGTAAAAAATACATGGACATTACTGTGCTCATATCTAGCAACCTCATATCTGATGTTGATATCACATTGTTTAAAACATCCATGTTGAGAATATTAACAATACAGAACCCCGTACAAGAATCGGCATATAAACACCAGTTTAAAAAATGATTTCTAATATCAATTCCACTATTAACCCCTATTGTTGAATTGCTGAAAGTCTATTGTTGACTGGAAACAAAACACCCTTTTTTCATGGTTTTGCAAAAATTTCAGTTGAGTCCAGATTAAATATACCATATTTAATTTGATGGTTTCATTTGTCTATGAGATGAACTGAACATTGGAGCTCTGCCACAAGCTGATCAATGGCTGATCTCTTTGCCTCTCCAACAATCTTGGGGAAGTCCTCATCAATCTTGTTCCAAATTATTTGCATTTTTTTTGTATATTTTATTTTAGGTTCCTCCTCCACTGTTCTCCCTTCCTTTCTCTCCTCTATTGCTGCATCCTGTTTCTTCTTCTTTTTTGGAGGAGAGTCCTCCACAGTTTTTGATTGGTTGGTTTCTTTACATTAGTGTGTTCCATCTCCACTGGATCCTCCTCTTTGTTCTTGGACGACTTCTTCTTTTTGATATTGGTGTCTGAGTCAGTCACTTGGAGAAACTCACAATTTGACTGACATTAATGTTTTGTAGAAGACTGTCTCTGCAAATACATTTGCAATTATTTTATTAAATGTGTACACAATGGTTTTAGTTTATCTGATACACACATATCATGAGACTATTTTGTGTACAAAGTAAACAAATCAAATTAATCTTATTGGATAATAGATGGGCTGAATAAAGGACTGGGAATAACAAGTTGTGGAGCTATTTTCTCTGATCCATTATGACCTCATTACTACCCTCTGGTGACAGTATTTCAACATTGCAGCAGCCCACATCCACATTGCAGCAACCCTGCATCCATTCAATCTCTTAGTGTTGGCTCAATAGTGTACTGAAGATCTATTGCATTCATATGGGAAATTACTTAATATATCTATCTTAATATAACAGACAAATGAGAAAAGGATTACTACATTTTCAGACATCTTAGCAAGTCAGGGCATTTCCTTGAACTTGTAACCAGTCAATGTGGCTCGGTCAACTTATTTTTTAAGAATCAACCAGTGACTGGAGGGTATAAGGAGGGAAAGGCAAGTCTTCAGAGATATGCTCACCTTAAAACAAAAGAGGAATGAAAGACAATCCTATTTCTGTTTCTGAACATAGTTATTTATGTTTCCCACAGCTTTACAGCTTTCCATATTGAGTACCACACAGCAATGTTACCATCATGACACGTAAACATACCCCTTTGAGTCAGATGTGTGAATCTGTACAGTGAAATGTCTGTCTGTGAAGTAACCTCATCCCCAGGCTCAATTGCTACAGAGAGAGAGAGAGCCGGCTGGGTGGAGATTATCTGTGAGTAATTCATGCAGACCAGAGTCAACCCAGAAGTACTTATATAGATCCTATTGAAGATAATAACAACAGTAGTCACACTTGTATAAATAGAGCGTACCCAAACAAGCTTCAGCCCAGCTTGAACAAAAAAAAGGGAATCAGGTGCTCGACTGAGGGACTTGAAAATCAAAAAAAGCCTTCCTCACCCCAGGACACTTCAACAGGTAAGTAAATACCTTTAAATAAACTGAAAAATAAAGAAAAAGCGCTTATGAAGGCATCCAATGACGAAACATAAGCCTGTTCGAATTTTGCTTTAAATAAAACAGATCAATACAGACAGAGAACTATTTTCCTGATAGTCACCTGTTGAAAAGTCCTGGAGTATGCTTTTTAACAGTAGTCACACATGTATTTCAGACACCATTGGTTATGACTTTCTTTTTATCTGAAGGATGCCAGAAGAGCTGCATTAATCCACAATGGTTTTAAAAAATCTAAAATGTTCTTCACCAAAAGCTGAGTCTCAGCATTTCTTTCTCTCTTCATCTATCTTACTCTTTTTTAGTGCATTTCTACCAATTAAGCTAATTCTTACTGCCAGACCTAGCACTAAAACGGTTTTATTTAAATCACCATGTTTTTTAATCTTCAAATTGATGGATGCTTAAAGCAAGCGAGCCAGTTATGGCAGCTATTTAGTCCAGATTATTTTAATGTTTTATCAATTCTGTGTTGGAGAACATTGATGCCAAATGTATTGTAAATGAAGGTTTAATCAAGTACCTCTCTGTGACAAGTTACATTCTTACCACAGTAAAAACGAATGAAAGAAAAGAGACAAAGGAAGAACATACTCTATATGTTGAAGTAAAGGCGAGGGGGAGTGCACCAAGTCAACCTGGTCCTGCCACAGCATGTGTGTTAAATAAGAGATCAATATCCACCATTTATTGTTCAATTATTAGACTCCTTCGAATGATAGCATACTGTCAGATTCACTAATGAAGCATATTAAAATGTAACTATAATGCACTCCTATCTTTGCTAATCCTAGTGGAGGAGGGCCCTGCTCCCCACTCTCAACCCTTTCGAGTAGTGGCAGTGTGTTTGGGGGTTCTTTGTGTCCTGTTTGCATCAGCCATTATACCTCTCTGTGTTTACTGTGAGTATGTGGATCATAAAGACAAAATAATATGACATTTGGAGAGGTGCAGGTTGAGTAAGTATGTCCTTCTCTCTCTCCACAGCCAACACTGCCCTCTCAGAGCACAACACAAATTTGTTGAGGGAACTGGAGCAGCTAACAGATGAGCATATATCCCTACTGGCAGCCAATCAGGACCTAATGAATCTCTACTGCAAGCTTAGTGTAGCCAATCAATTGCTTTTCAATTGCTGAAAACCAGCAATTGAAGGCAGAGAGGATGAACTTGTCAGGAGACAGGGATGGGCTCAATTGGACTCTTGGGGTCATATTTCAGTTGAAGACTTTCCCAGTTGATAACTACTGCCCATATAAAGATGCCAACACCAAAGTTAAAGTTTCCATCCTAGTTAATATTTCCTCATTCATTTGAATTTTCTCATATGCTGATGGTCCAGAATGTATGTCACAGTGATGCTTTATGTTACTTTAAAATGTCAAAAACACTATGTAGCTGATCGTAGTGGTCCTCTGTTGCCCAGTTGATAGAGCATGGCACTTGCAATGCCAGGATAGTGGGTTTGATTCCCAGGACCACTCATACAACAGATGTATACATGCATGACTGTAAGTCACTTTGGACAAAAGCATCTACTAAATGGTATATATTATTATATTACTTTGCATGTTTCATGTTGCACATATAGAGAGTGCAAACCTTGTCAAGTTGGCTGGATGCTGTTCCAATCCAGTTGTTACCTGTTTCTGCACATTAAAGTCCCCCTCTGTCACCTTTTGAGGATCTGGCAAGGAAGCAGACAGCACTGCAAAAACAACAATGCCGATTTGGTTGACATAGGCAGTCAAGAGGAACAGGTAGGACACTGCTACAGGTAAGTGCTTTAAGGGAGATTCACACAACCTTTAAAGGGTTACTCAAGCAATAAAAATGTACAAAAAGTGAAATAGGAACCATATTAAAATATGTGATACAGTTGAAGTCAGAAGTTTACATACACCTTAGCCAAAAACATTTAAACTCAGTTTCACAATTCCTGACATTTAATCCTAGTAGAAATTCCATCTTAGGTCAGTTAGGATCACCACATTATTTTAAGAATGTGAAATGTCAGAATAATAGGGAGAATTATTTATTTCAGCTTTTATTTCTTTCATAACATTCCCAGTGGGTCAGAAGTTTACATACACTCAATAGTATTTGGTAGCATTGCCTTTCAATTGTTTAACTTTTGAAAGGCAATCGTTTCGAGTAGCCTTCCACAAGCTTCCCACAATAAGTTGGGTGAATTTTGGCCCATTCCTCCTGACAGAGTTGGTGTAACAGTCAGGTTGGTTGGCCTCCTTGCTCGCACACGCTTTTTCAGTTCTGCCCACAMATTTTCTATGGGCTTGAGGTCAGGACTTTCTGATGGCCACTCCAATACCTTGACTTTGTTGTCCTTAAGCCATTTTGCCACAACTTTGGAAGTATGCTTGGGGTCAATGTCCATTTGGAAGACCCATTTGCAACCAAGCTTTAACTTCCTGACTGATGTCTTGAGATGTTGCTTCAATATATCCACATAATTTTCCTCCCTCATGATGCCATCTATTTTGTGAAGTGCACCAGTCCCTCCTGCAGCAAAGCACCTCCACAACATGATGCTGCCACCCCCGTGCTTCACGGTTGGGATTTTGTTCTTCGGCTTGCAAGCCTACAGCTTTTTCCTCCAAAAATAATGATGGTCATTATGGCCAAACAGTTATATTTTTGTTTCATCGGACCAGAGGACATTTCTCCAAAAAGTACGATCTTTGTCCCCATGTGCAGTTGCAAACCGTAGTCTGGCTTTTTAATGGAGGTTTTGGAGCAGTGGCTTCTTCCTTGCTGAGCGGCCTTTCAGGTTATGTCGATTTAGGACTCGTTTTACCTTGGATATAGATACTTTTGAACGCTGTTTCCTCCAGCATCTTCACAAGGTCCTTTGCGGTTGTTCTGAGATTGATTTGCACTTTTCGCACCAAAGTACGTTCTCTAGTACGTCTAGGAGACAGAACGCGTCTCCTTCCTGAGCGGTATGACGGCTGCGTGGTCCCATGGTGTTTATACTTGCGTACTATTGTTTGTACAGATGAATGTGGTACCTTCAGGTGTTTGGAAATTGCTCCCAAGGATGAACCAGACTTATGGAGGTCTACAAAAAAAAATTCTGAGGTCTTGGCTGATTTCTTTTGATTTTCCCATGATGTCAAGCAAAGAGGGACTGAGTTTGAAGGTAGGCCTTGAAATACATCCACAGGTACACCTCCAATTGACTCAAATGATGTCAATGAGCCAATCAGAAGCTTCTAAAGCCATGACATCATTTTCTGGAATTTTCCAAGCTGTTTAACGGAGTGTATGTAAACTTCTGACCCACTGGAATTGTGATACAGTTAAGTTAATTATAAGTGAAATAATCTGTCTGTAAACAATTGCTGGAAAAATGACTTGTGTCATGCACAAAGTAGGTGTCCTAACCGACTTGCCAAGACTATAATTTGATAAGAGATTTGTGGAGTGGTTGAAAAACGAGTTTTAATGACTCCAACTTAAGTTTATGTAAACTTCCGACTTCAACTGTTTATAGCTACTGTATGTTCAAGGAAACTCCCTCACAACATGAAGTTCATTAACACTGCTACATCTGTGCTCTTTGTTATACTGTATGGAAGTGGTACTTCCTGTTGGCTCATTTTGTAGGCTAAGAATGGGCTTCAAATAAGACTTTTCTAACTTTCGGCGATGTGTCTTACTTCTTGAGCGTCAAATATTTTGATAAAAAGAATCGGGTATGAGCAAATCAATACATAAATACGAATAGATTTGTATATATATATTATACACTGAGTGTACAAAACATTAGGAACACCTTCCTAATATTAAGTTGCACCCCCTTTTGCCCTCAGAACAGCCTCAGTTTGTCAGGGCGTGGACTCTACAAGGTGTTCGAAAGCGTTCCACAGGGAAGCTGGCCCCATGTTGACAATGCTTCCCACAGTTGTGTCAAGTTGGCTGGATGTCCTTTGGTTGGTGGACCATTCTTGATACACACAGGAAGCTGTTGAGTATTCAAAAAAGAAGCAGCTTTGCAGTTCTTGACACACTCAAGCTGGTGCACCTGGCACCTACTACCATACCACATTCAAAGGCACTTCAAAAATAATGTCTTGCCCATTCACCCTCTGAATGGCACTCACTGTCCATGACTCAAGGCTTAACATCCTTCTTTAACCTGTCTCCTCCCCTTCATCTAAAGTGGATTTACCAAGTGACATCAATAAGGGATCATAGCTTTTACCTGGTCAGTCTGTCATGGAAAGAGCAGGTGTTCCTAATGTTGTGTACACTCAGTGTATAACTGCCTTTTCACAAATTTGATTATGTAAGCTTGAAGCCCATTCAAAAAAAGTAGGGGACTGACTACAGGAAGTAGGAAGTACTTTCATACCGTATTCTCTTTCATTTGGACCAGATAAGATGCATATATCCATAACGTTTAGACACTGTCACACTGCCTCACAAAACTGTGGATTACTGTTAAATGTATCCTATATTTATTTTGATCTACTTGTGGTTTCCTTAATTTCTCATTCAGGAATTCATTCTCAACAACACTCAAGCCTACTATGATGAAGATCATGGGTACTGGATCGGCCTGACTGACATAGCAGAAGACGGTCAATGGCTTTGGGTTGATGGACGTAATCAGAATCTGACTGATGGGTAAGAACATTCCAAAGAAGCATGTTGCCTAAAACAATTCTTCACTAAGGGTTGGATTCAATCGGTATCGCGGAAGATTCGCAAAATTTTAAATCAATGTTCCCACGTTCGCAGACTGCATTCACGGTAAACGCTGCATGCCGGCCCAATTGGAAACCATCACCTTTAAATCTTAACGTGGCTCTTCCGCGATACATTGAATCCAGCCTTAAGTCATTATTTTTGGGGGTTATGTTTTTTCATTCATTGTAGGATTTCTTTTCACAGGTTTTGGAAGATTCAACCTGTATGGGGTCGCGATTGTGCTTTAACTAACCCAAACAATGCACCTTTGGCTAATTGGAATGCTGCATCGTGTGGCCAGAGAAACCGATGGATCTGTGAGAGTAAAGCATTAATATGGTCAGGGTAAATTGAGCCATGTTCACAGTCAAAAGATCTATTGTATAGCAGTGTATAAAACATTTAAATAGAACACTTGTGTAGGGCTTTCATAGGTTCCGTTTTTTATTTTTTATTTTAATAATTGTTGTTTTATAAACGATGCAATACTTCTAAATTAGCAGCTTTGTCACTTCATGTAAATGTACCTCATCAGAGAGTAGTAAGGAAAGTTAATTGAGCAAATAAAATGCATTACTGTGCTCATATGTAGCAACCTCATATCTGATGTTGATATCACATTGTTTAAAACAGCCATGTTAAGAATATTAACAATACAAGACCAACAGACAAGTACAAAAACACCAGTTGACGCTGAAATATATATTTTCTTAGAGTCTGTAGCTGAATCTTTCCATACAAATAAAAATGCTGACAAGAAACAAAACATCCTTTTTGCATGGTGTTGCAATAATGGCCATTGAGCGTTAATTAAAAATAGACTTCATTTCATTAGTTGGTTTCATGTGTCTATGAGACGTATTAGAGCGCCGACCCAAATCCCTGACCTGTTTCCTCTCCAACTAGTCCTCATCAATCTGGTTCCTGTTGTTTAGCGGTCTTCTATTTTTTAGAGGTATGGAGGCCGATACATCATGCAACCTGTCCTCTACTGTCTGCTTGTCCTCTTTGCATTTTTTTCTTTTTACCTTTTATTTTAGGTTCCTCCTCCACCGTTCTCACTTCCTCTATTGCTCCATCCCGTTTCTTTTTCTCTTTTGGAGGGGAATCTGCCACAGTTTCCGAGTGGTTGGTTTCTCTATCAGTGTTTCATCTCCTCAGCCACCAGAGCCACCTCTGTTCTTGGAGGACTTCTTCTTGGTAGTAGTGTGAGTCAGTCTGTTGCTGAGTGGCACCTTCTCCCTCTGAAGCCTCTTCACCGCCTCCTCCGGCTTCACTCTCTATAGAAATGACAGCAGTTTCACACACCTCCATTTAGATGACAGCCCTCGCCCTCTTCCAACACCTTCCTCTGGGTTGGCTGAGCATTGTCTGCTGTATTATCTTCCACAGACGTTAGTTCTTCCTCTACAGGAACCACCGCCACCTCCCCACTCCTTTGAACTATCCTTCTTTTTCACCTTTATTTCCATGTTGGTACTTCTGGAGACGACAGCAGAATCGGCATTCTCTTCAGCCACATTCTCACGGGTATCCTCAGTGATTCTTCCTCTTTTCCCCCCCCCTGGGTCTCATCCGTCAGTTCACCCTCAGGGATCTGGGCAGCTGGCCGGGTAATGGTGGTGACGCTATCTGGTGTTGCAGCCGCTAGTTGGTYTTTCTTGCCATACTTTGCCATGAACTCTTGCTCCTGCTGCTCCAGTCTGGCTAGCTTGGCACTCATGGTAAGGCCGTGTCTGGCTCCTCTGTGGCGAACAGGAATAGGGACAAACAATGTTCAGCTTCCTTATTAAGACATGCAAGACCAGGTTCAAGCCCTCCACCAACAGCATGCACCAAGATAGAACACACATTCATGTGATTTGTTTATGTTTATTACAAACTTATTGGTGACAAGCAAAATACTTACTTGTGAGCGGTGCGTCCTCCACAAGCCTTCACCAGGTCAGCGTCAAAGGGAGAGGGAAATAGCATTTATTATTTAAACCTGTGAGTACATAAAACCACTGTTGTTAATCTTCACATTGACATGAAAACAAATAACCTTCACAAACTGATATCAATCCCTGTATGGTGGTGGATGGTATTGGGCAGTGAGGTTCTTACTTGGTGGTGCTGGAGAGTTTAAGTCTCTGGTCCTCATCGTCAGAGCTGCTGCTGTCATCTGTACTGGACGACTTCTACTCTGGCTGCGCCAGTCCTGCCAGGAGGGTGGCAGACTAGGAGGAAGAGAAATACAACCGTTCCAGTCCATATCATTARCCTAAGTGCAGTATCTTTCTGTACTATCAAGAGCGCTCATTGGCACAGATATGGGTGTGTTCCAGTTGGATTTGTTTTTCTGTACCTTCACAAAGCATCCATAAAGTTTGTCTCTTCCCAACATGGCTTTCGTTGGCTTCTTGTTGGAGATCATTCCTTCCTCTTCCTCCTCCACCAACTTCTTCACCTGCACACCATTCTAGAACAGAAAGGTGGAGATGTAGCCTAGGCCCAATGTAAGTGTGTGAATGTGTGTATGCGTGTGAGTGGCCTAGTGGTAAAATAATCTTTCATTTCACACACCCCCTATGAGGACTTACCTCGCCAGATTCCACTTCCAGGCTAGAAGATGCTTTGTTGAAGACATGGTCCCACCAATGGAAGGTGAACTGCTCCCCTTGACGATGTCCCACCCCTCCCTTGTCACATTTCACTTTGACTTTGATAGCCTCAGATATACCATTCTCCTGCCGACCAAGACCTTTACCTGTGAACAGTGAGGGGTCTTCTATTAGTGGTAAACTAAGAACATTAAATCTAGTTACCATTCATAACACAGAATTAGATACGACTGGCAACTACTACTAGTAGGGACATCAAACATTCAGGCTGCTGCACAGACACTACGGAGGCTCTAGTCTAGAGCGCCCGGTTAAATTGTGTTTGAGAGCATTTTTTTACACTCTAAATCATTAAATTAGTGAGAAATAGATGTCATTGTTGCAATAGTTTGTGAGTAGGCAACATAGACAATCATCTTAAATTGACATGTTTAATTATTTTGCATATTGAATTGAATATTGCGCTAATTTCCCTAATGTGGACAGTTTGTTACTACCTAACAAGCTTGCATTTTCAAACCATAACATTTTGTGGAATTACATATCCTTTTACCTCAGATTGGTGATGTGAGTATAAAAGAATATAGTCATCACGATGACAAGATTTATTGCTCAAAACAGATCAATATCTTTGGTTTTGTACCATTGATTGTCACACGTGCTGGGATGAGCAGAACACGCCGTTAATGAAATGGCACAAAAAAAGTATCTTTAAAAGTTCTCTCTCTCAGTCTCTCTTTAAAAGTTGCTGGCCACACACCAATGGATTTGACAATCAAACTATCACTTAAATAACAGCCAGCCGTTGTCACTGTTGATATCCTATGGGTCGTGATAACTTAAACTAATCACAACGTTTGGGTTAACAGTGGTTTGTTCCCTTTTTCGTGATGGCGAAATCAACATCCGACATTCCAAAATATACATCGCAGCCTTCTACAAGTTCTCATCTAACCAACCATGTACAAGTTATTCCATGATTCTGTGTGGCCTTTAAATAGTGTTAGTTTAAACAGCGCTACACTCCAAACGTTTACCCCCTGTTCAACACTTCAAAATGTAGTTAGCAGTCTTCTACAAATTCTCCTCTAACCAGTAATGAACACATTCCATGTGGTTTTCGATATGAGTGATTTACAAATAAGCAGTGCGTTTCTTTTTCTGTTTTGGCGACCCCCAAATCAAAATGCATCACCCCAATGTAGCCCACTGTCTTCTGCAGGTTGTTCTCTAACCAGTGATGTAAAAATATGTCCAGTTGTCATGTGGTTTTAAGTTTCAACAGAGCATACAACCCGATTTCCCCCCTAATCGATATCAGTGATTTATTGCCACTTGCATAAAAAATACAAGTAATATAATCAGAACTAATTGTTGCACATGTATGATAGTACATTTTATGTTTTCAAGATAAACTGTTTCTGATTATTGGTTATTGATTTGGACACGTTAAAACTGTTGACATTGGGCTATTTATCCAAATGTCTTGTCAACAGGAAGCAGTGCCAGCATCATTTAACACAAGTTTCAGGAATACAAATGTAACGTTCAACATTCATTTCCAATGGTATTGTACTTAAAATCAGGTAAAAACTGCTGAATGACTGCTGAATGAGTCCAAAAACGTGCTTTGATGGATTTAAATCACCAAAACTGGTTTGCCCTGCCTACCAATGTAATTTACAAGCAAGTTCAAGCTGACATATGTATAACGTTACACTTGATATAGAAACTCCTGCCTGTAATCTTAAAATGTTCATTAGCTAGCATATTGCCCATCATTAAATGACTATACCGTACTKTTACTAAATACCTTTCTGAAAATCGAACATTAACATTACCTTGTTCCCAGCCATGACGCAGTAGCTGTTGCTCTGCAAACTTCAGTCCACGGCTCTTTTCCTGAACAGTTTCTGCCATTTATTTCTAAAGAAATGAACATGTTAGCTAGCTAACGTTAGCTATATTACACTGCATTTGACAGGTCTTCAGTATCAGATGTCAACATTTATGTATTAGATAGTTGAACAGCAATGCACAAAGAATACTATTTTCTCAAATATAATATACAAATTCTGTTTGCAAGTCCGCAAAAAAGACTGCTCAGGCAAAGTTCAGTTTGGGTTTAGCTAACAAGCTAGCTAGCTAGTTAGTTTTAAGAGAACATTTACACTTGAATGGAAGTCATTGCTGTGCTAATAAGTGCTGGCTATGAAATCATAAACAACGACCGGGGTAATGGTACTAATTATTTTACCTCGTCTGGTTATCTAGACTCACATTGTTGTTCAAAAGGGATAAATTAAAAAGTTTTCACAGTTCGACTTGAACCATGAGGTAAATTCAGCAGGCTGACATGGCACCGGAAAAGACTACGCTTCTTATTCTTCTTCGATGAGGGTTAACGGCGGTTGGCATCCAATAAATGTTGCATTACCGCCACCTACTAGACTGGAGTATAACTCCCGTATACTTGGCTTGTAAATACAACATTTAAAAAAAATCACCAAATACCCTACCATCTAACCCTACACTCACCACCCTATTCCACTATTTAAATATATATAGGCCTAGCTCAGGCCAACAGCCTGAAATGACAAGTCACCACCACACAACACACCCTGTAACTCTTCTGACGTTAAGTCTCATACACCCAAATACCTCTCTGTAGCGTCCACCACAACCTTAATTTTCTGTAGTACAGTTGAAAACCATTGCTATAAATGCAAAAAATCCAATCTTACTGAAGCATACAGTACCAGTCGAAAGTTTGGACACACCT
The DNA here is from genome assembly GCF_002910315.2 of Salvelinus sp. IW2-2015. Classification (NCBI taxonomy): domain Eukaryota; kingdom Metazoa; phylum Chordata; class Actinopteri; order Salmoniformes; family Salmonidae; genus Salvelinus; species Salvelinus sp. IW2-2015. Next base: position 12,909,227 of record NC_036845.1, read on the forward strand.
ACTCATTCAAGGGTTTTTATTTTTACTATTCTCTACATCATAGAATAATAGTGAAGAAATCATAACTATGAAATAACACACATGGAATCATGTAGTAACCTAAAGAGTGTTAAACAAATCAAAATCTATTTTATATTTGAGATTCTTCAAAGTAGCCACCCTTTGCCTTGATGACAACTTTGCACACCCTTGGCATTCTCTGGATTTGTTTAACACTTCTTTGGTTACTACATGATTCCATATGTGTTATTTCATAGTTTTGATGTCTAAACTATTATTCTACAATGTAGAAAATAGTTTAAAAAAACTAAAACCTCTGGAATGAGTAGGTGTATCCAAACTTTGACTGGTACTGTATATCACTTGTTGGCCTATCCCTCTGTACTGGTACAGATCTACTACAGTACTCACACCACTCCTCTCAGAGTCCCTCCCCCTTGACCCATCTTCCTCTACTTTCTTCACTGTCTCAGAATATGATAACTTCTGCACTACTCTAGCCCTGAAAACCTCAACCTGCCTCTTCTGCACTGGACATTTCTGATCCACAGTCCCATGGGCACCCCTACAATTAACACATATCCTGTGGTGTAAAGTACTTCAGTAAAAATACTTGAAAGTACTACTTCAGAAGTTTTTCGGGGTATCTGTACTTTACTTTACTATTTTTGACAACTTTTACTTCACTACATTCCTGAAGAAAATAATGTACTTTTTACTCCATACATTTGCCTTGACACCCAAAAGTACTCATTACATTTTGAATGCTTAGCAGGACAGGAACATTGTCCAATTGCCACACGTATCAAGAGAACATCCCTGGTCACCCTACTGCCTCTGATCTGGCAGACTCACTAAACACGCATGCTTCGTCTGTAAATTATGTCAGTGTTGGAGTGTGTCACTGGCTATCCGTACATTAAAATAACAAGAAAATGGTGCCGTCTGGTTTGCTTAATATAAGGAATTTGACATTTTAATTTACCTTTTGATACTTATGTATATTTTAGCAATTACATTTACTTTTGATACTTAAGTATATATAAAACCAAATACTTTCAGACTTTTACTCAAGTAGTATTTTACTGGATGACTTTTACTTGAGTCATTTTCTATTAAGGTATCTTTACTTTTACTCAAGTTTGACAATTGGGTACTTTTTCCACCACTGCACATATCCCTACTTTCCCCAATGCTTCACATTCCTTTGTCTCATGCCCTTATGCACACTTCTCACACAAACACTGTGAATCTCCCCCTTCATTTTAAGAGACTAAACACTGGGGTGTATTCTTTACGTTTCTTAAACGGAAGCAAACTGAACGAAACGGGGAGGGACCTAGCGGAATTTGTCCAATTGTAACTCTCGTTTGGACCACAGGAGGTTGGTGGCACGTTGGTGGCACCTTAATTGGGGAGGACGGTCTCGTGGTAATGGTTGGAGTGGAATTAGTGGAATGGTATCAAATACATCAAACATATGGTTTCCATGTGTTTGATGCCATTGTATTTACTTCCTTCCAGACATTATTATGAGCCGTCCTTCCCTCAGCAGTCTCCACTGGTTTGGACAAATGACTACACCCCCGACGAGCACAATCGGCAACGTTCTGAACTTGTTTTCAGGTTTAGTTGATTAGAAGTGGTTTTGAATTTGCAAATAATCCTTACTTAATTGCTAAATGTTGTACTTGCGAGCCAAACTGAATATTGCCATTGTCATTCCAATACCAACCCTTACCCAATACATACGTGAAAGTCGCAGAAGGCTGTTGAAGGGAGGACGGCTCATAATAACAGCTGGAACGGAGCTAATGTAATGGCATCAAACACATGGAAACCATGTGGTATCAAACCATGTGTTTGATACCATTCCACCTATTCTGCTCCAATCAAGGTGCCACAAACCCCCTGTGTTGAAACAGTCATTTGAAACTAATGTGCCCTATATCCTTCCAATAGTGGACTCTTGATTAGCCTGTCACAGTTCTGACAGTTGGCCTACCTGCCCCCTTGTTCTTGCAAACCTGCCTCCTAGGGTCCCAATGGAGAAACCCCATGTTGGGGCCCCAGAGAAAATTGCATTGTGATAACGTTTTCATCAACAGCTGTTTCCMCAACCTTTCCAACTTATACCCATCCTGTTTGTAAAAATGTTGCACGTCTCTTATAATTATGGAACCTATGGGAAGCTATCAAGACATTGTTTTACTTATCATGCTTTGAAAATGTCAATGATTCATAATTAATATCATATTTTATCCCAATATGTTTATATTTTAAAGCAACAGCTTGCCACATGAGTAAAGCTTGCATAATCCACCAGGGGTCATATGAGAGAGAGAGAGAGAGAGAGAGAGAGAGAGAGAAGACCCGGCGGAGAGAGAGATTGCGAGATGAGAGAGAGAAGAGAGACGAGAGAGAGAGAGAGAGAGAGAGAGAGAGAGACGAGAGAGAGAGAGAGAGACGAGAGAGAGAGAGAGAGAGAGAGAAGAAGAGGAGAGAGAGAGAGAGAGAGAGAGAGAGAGAGCAGAGAGAGAGAACCGAAGAGAGACCCGAGCAGAAGAGACGAGCCACGACGACGGACAGCCACGAGAGAGAGGCAGCAGAGAGCAGAGAGAGAAGGCGACGCAGCAGAGAGAGAGAGAGAGAGGAGCAGAAGAGAGAGAGAGAGAGCAGAAGAGAGAGAGAGAGAGACAAGAGAGAGGAGCAGAGAGAACCTAGAGAGGAGAGAAACGAAGAGAGCAGAGAGAGAGAGCAGAGTACAGAGAGAGGAGAGAAGAGACAGTAGAGAGAGCAGACTGAACCGAGAGAGCACATCTGCCGCAACATCCAAGCTAGAATTGGGCCCCCCCCCACCCCGGCCCAGGCTCAACCGCGCACTCCACCCCGCTCTGTTACATAATATGTAATTAGTCTTATTCCATGATTTTCTGCAGCTCAATTGATTTTAACTTTGCTTTTGAGTTTGTGTTGAGACATAGGCTACAGTTCCATTCTAACTGTGTCCCCAGGCTCAATTAGCGCACAGCAGGCAGGTGGACATGATTAGTTCCATCATACAGGAGTCCAGTCAGGCTTTGTCTCAGAGGACCCTGGTTGGGCACTCCAGCCTACAGGAAACCATTTTATGTTTTCTGTGGGCTCTTGGTTTCCTCATGACAAGGATGTGTGCGCCATTAACCCACCATGCAGTGCTGTTTATCTGTGTGAACACTCGSCGGTAGGAAAAACACACATCCTGAAATCCCCAGTTATCATCACCAGCCTACTGTTTACCAGGAAACTCTTCTCTTGCTGTCTTACAGTCCCTATGAACCACCCAGGCACACAGTTATCACAGCAGTCACAACATATATTGTGAGCCAGAAATACCCAATGTCAATAAAACGTGTGTCCAGTGTCTGGTCATGTTCAACCTCCCTGTCCTGAAACTCAGTGACTCACTAGGGAGGGGAAAACTCCAAGAGGAAAGATARATTAGCAAAACATGGATGATGTGCAGTATGCATATTGCAATTGTTCAACAGGAGTACATTTAAATGACTAAGCCTATACAACACCAGACCTACTATGTTGAATTATTGGTTCTGTACAGTGGTGAAAAATGATTTAAAGATGCCTTCATCAAACATTGCATCTACATGATGTCACTGATGCACTAGGTCTGTCTACCTGCACTAAAGGCCTAATCTAGCATGCAATGAGTTTTTCTGTTTTCCATCAAGTAGTCATTACCGATTGGTCCTTATTTCTTACAATCTGAACCACAAATTCCTGACCATATCTCCCCATCCACTTCTTCAGATCTTAAACTAGGCTACTGTGATGAATAGCGATCATGTATGACAAAGAGTTGATTAAAACGTGCACTTTGACGTCATCACCTATTAGTTCAATCCCACTTAAACTGTATCAACCATATACTTTAGGCCTCCGACAAGATAATAAATCAATTTGACAATTTAGTTTTTGTTTATTGTGAAAAGTCTAATTGTAATCAAATGTTTACTATTCTATAATTATATTTCTCTCTCTCTCCGTCTCCCTCCTCTCTCTCTCTCTCTCTCTCGTTCTTCTTTCCTGTTCATTTTTCAGTTCGCTACTTGCCTCACCTCCTCTCAATCCACAATCTGCGACTAACAGACCCTCCCCCGATGGATGCGGCAGAAACCAGCGCACTGAAGTTGTGAAGTTATACTACTGCTCTTTCTTCACTGACTTCATCTGGAACTCATTTTCCACCGCTGGAAATTTATTATAATATCTTGAGGTAGTTTACTTGGAAATTTTTCGTCGCATAAATAGACTATCGCCGCAAATACAGTGGATTAACAACAAATGCTTTTCACCCAGGTGAGTGCAGAAAACGTATGCGTTTAGAAAACAAACGATAAAGTCTCTATTGTAAAATGATTATGCCTGATTATTCGCAGATTATTCAAACTGTAACGGCCATATTTAGATCTGTATGATTTTTTWAATTCTCTCCCATACTGTTGTCTTGCTCTTTTCTCTGAAGTACAGCACATACAGTAGTACATCCTGACATGCCTGCATATTACCATATATATCAGTAGATAGAAAATAACACGTGAATACTGAACATTTGTATTTGAAATGCTGTTTTTGTGAGTATTTACTGTCATGAGTGTTTGCTGGGGCATAGCCATATCCTAAATCTTCATAACTAAGCTGGGTCAATTCATATTTTGCTAGAAGGATTAGCCTACAGTCTTGATATGCAAAACATGATCTGACTATCATAAAGTGCCATCTTAATGTGTATTGTTTGTTCAGGCTTGCAGTTGTTTGGTTTAGGGTTCAAGTTGTTTCAAAGATGATTCCACTTGCCTGTCCCCCCCCCCCCATCTGAAGTCAGGAGGACTGCAGGATGTCATCCATGCAAACATCACAAGTGTGAACCTCAACCTGCATATTGTTACAAATATATAATGTTTTTCATCTTTATTACTGATGTTTATTTTCATCACATCGAGTATAGTAACTGTAATTATATTAGCAATAAAGAATATAGGTGCATTAATGTTACTGTATCTTAACTAGGCCTAGTTGTTTGTTTTTTCAAGACTTACTCTTAAATATCTAGGTACAGTATAATGACTGTAATGACAAAACAGTAGAACTCAACTCATAATAGAGATGTGGGCTAGAACACACTCATTTCTGGGCCTCCAGATTGGTTTATTGACTAGTCATAACTAGGACAGCTCTTGTCTAAAGCTGCTGTCCTGCTATCTGTGACACACAAACCTTTGATGTGCAGGCAGTATGTCCTCCATTAGAGAATGTAGAGCAGAGGAAGTCAGTGGGAGTAGGTCGGTTGGGAGTAGGTCTGTTGTTGTTTCCTTACGCCAAACGACCAGCCTCCGCCTCTGTTGTCTTTTCATTTTATTAAGCACCTCTTGGGTATTCCAAGATCTTAATTGACCTGGAGGCCTATGTTGTGGCAAGGCAAGATTCATGACTAATGGCAACGAAGCGTGGGGATGAGGTGGCTGTCACTTCTAGCAGTGTGCGACACATTGTGACACGGTCTGAGTGAGTGAGCCAACTTTCAACACTTCAAGTTGAAAACATACCAAATGGGACAATCATAGTGAGTCCTCTGGTGGCTCTGACACACCCAGTGCTTTTCATATCTATGTGGAGCACATTTCCTCTTTGGATGACACATATACTCTTTCTATGGCTATATCTTATTGTTTTAAAGGTAAGGTATATGTCTGTTTTCACCCAGCTTTACCTTAGGACTGCAAACAGGTCTAAAATCCTCTAGTGTAGTACCCAAAGAGAACTTGTGAATGGAGGCTCTTGGGAGAACCTGGCGCTGTTGCACATAGAAACACTTTAGCACTCAACACCTGGAAATGAAAGATAGGATATGTGATTTACACAGTAAGCCACTGCCACCTGGACCTGACAGCACCTAAACTCCCATCTACTGTGCTTTCCAAGACAGCTCACCAAAATCCTCAGGAAAACACATTGATATCCGTCTGTAGTCAGCTGACCTCTTTACAAAAGTAGATCACCACTGGGCACAGACGTCAATTCAACATCTATTCCAAGTTAGTTCAATGTAATTTAATTGAAATAATGTGGAAACATTATTAATTCAACCAGCGTGTGCCCAGTGGGTAAATCGAGATTCCGTGTGGATTTTTCTGTCTAATGTTGTAACGGTAGTCTTCGTCCTCCTCGTCTGAGGAGTAAGAAATGTCGGACCAAGATGCAGCGTGGTTAGTATCCATTTTAATAGGAATACGTGAAACAAACAAAAATAACAAATAAACGAATAAAGAAGCAAAAGTCCCGAAATAGTGAACACTAAACACAGGAACACACGAACAGGAACAATCACCCACAACCCACAATACAAAACAGGCTACCTAAATATGGCTCCCAATCAGAGACAACGACAAACACCTGCCTCTGATTGAGAACCATATCAGGCCAAACACATAGAAATAGACAAACTAGACAAACAACATAGAATGCCCACTCAGATCACACCCTGACCAAACAAAACATAGAAACATACACAGCAAACTATGGTCAGGGCGTGACAAATGTCCATACATACCGTACTGCTCTGCACATCTACAGTACACCTCTTGGATATGCGTCTGTTTGTCTACAGACTCTTACTGCCATCAGTGAGTACTGTATGTAGATTTGGTGATCTCTTTTCTGTCTGTGGTGTAACGACAGATTCCTCTCTTAAATCAAACAGCTGGAGTTTATCCATTGCTCTCCTCTGACTGGCCTATGACCATCTGTTTCTCCATCCAAGAGGTGAAGTATGGAGGTCTGGTGAGCCATCGGATATGTTTTGGTTTGGGATGACACTGGCCAGACACACCAGAGCCGAGGTAGAAATAGAATGAGTAGAGATGAGGTAAATGTAGTTACAGTATATTTGCTTCATGTTAATTTTGTCTTCCAAATAGCAGAAACCCTCTGTTTATTAAGGTTTATTGTAACGCCACATAGTACACCACTATGGGTTTTCTTTTGAAAGCCATGGCTTTTCATGAAAGGTTCATACCAGGTCACACACAATTTGTGTGTTGTTATTGAGTTTAGATCGTAGTTGTGGATCCTTGCTTGTTTTTTATCCAAACATTTTACTTTATGGACTCAAAACATTGTCTATATAGAAGGTGGATGAATGGTTATACTGTACAGAGGATTGGAGAGGTTCTTACGAGGTTTTTTGACATCGTAGTCTAGCAAATGTAATGTCAAATCTACAAAGCAATCTCCCAATTGATAAACCTCCTAGGGATTTTTTCCCCAGCCAAAGTGATTGTCAATATTAAAATTAATACTTGAATGATTTGATGATTGGTCAATCTCGTCTTTTCAGTCTTTTGTGCAGATAAATCATCGTAATGGAAAACAGCAAAGAGCAATGGCACGTTCAAAAGAAGGTGACAGAGATGTAATATTCCTACCACATGCTTGTATAAGTCTCTCAACCCCATATGCTCTGCAGCCGTGCAGATAATTTGGAGCAGATACGACTGCAGCCATGCAAGACGTGGTTTTGACCGGTTTTGCTGTGGAACATGGACAGTTACTATAGGCTCTGGCTCAAATAAACGTTCATAAAGAACAGTTGGTTTGGATAGAGGATCGAGGGGGAGGGGACTGAAGGGGTTAATTAATGGAGTGACCACAAAGTACTTGTACTGTGGTGAGTGTCTTTGGAGCTGCTTGTGTTGATGGTTGTTTGGGTGGTTGGGTGATGTTGGGTAGGAAGGGTGGTATTGTGGAGGCGTGGTGGAGACATGTGTAATTAAGATTTGGGGGCCTGTTCTGGTGCCTCTCGTTTCATGCGGTGTTTATAGAGGAAGGCTGTAACAAACAGAAACCTGAGCTGTAGAGGGAGGAAATGTATCCCCTTTAATGTCTCATTGCTTTCTCAGGCCGTCTTGAGAAAATGGTTGTGTTTTTTCCACTCTTCGTTGCTTTCAGCAGCTGGTGTGAGGTCATTTATGTAAATGAAGCAAGAGCCATTTATATTCTCAACTGTTGGATAAGATGTCATATTTACAATATAATGTGAATTCTGAATGTTAAAATAAATAACTGTTATGTCATGCTTGGCACCCCATTGACATGTATTGGTAGAGGCCCACTTGATGTTTTTCCCAGTTCCCGACCTACAGCCAACCCAGTCGTCCACCAGCTGTGTGGAGCAGTGACTCCATGGCTCTCCATCATGCGTTTTATGAGATCCCCTCCCCTCACTAACATTTCCATTATTCAGGTTAGGTAATAAAAGGGAGAGTTAGTCACAGAGAAATGCACAATGAGAGAGTATCCCTCGTCAAYATCATCGTTATTCAAAACAATAGTCTATGTTAGCATCCCAATGGATTTGCTCTTGGAAACTCTGGGTACAGCAATGCCAGGATGAGTATGATGGTGTTGGTAGAGGATAGTTTTTATTTTACCCGCCAGAATCCCTCCTCAGTTGTGTTTACTTGTCAGAGGAAGGGAAGGTTGGGATGCAGACCTGGGATTACAGGCAAGATGTTTCCTATCCGCTTCCTATTGTTTGTCCTAGTTCTGTCTCCCTGCGCTTCACAGCGGTGAGCGAGGGGAAGAGCTAGGAGAATGTGGACTTGTGGGGGTTTGGGAGACTGGGATGTTTTAACTTAGTTTTCTTTTTGCACCATGGCAGATAAACAGAGCACTAAACTATCAAAATAAAGAAAGTCGCACACTCCATGTATAATCTCCCAGCAATTTAATGGGTATTTACCATCGTTTCGGCATCACTGTGCCTTCCTCAGGGTCCTTCCTCACCTTGAGGAAGGCACAGTGATGCCGAAATGTTGGTAAATACCCATTAAATTGCTGGGAGATTATACATGGACTGTGCGACTTTCTTTATTTTGATAGTTTATAGTTTATTCGCCGTTAGTCAGCACCTCCACACAAACTATTATTCTGGGTGTGCGCCAGCTCATGTCTTTTTATCAGATCAACAAAGCAGAACAAACAAACTATTTGGGTCAAGAGACAGCTTGGCCCCTGTGTTTTATAAGAGGTGAGCGAGCACATGAGTTAGTAGAGTCGATATTGAGCCATCTTGTTTAAATGGTCAAATCAAATCAAATTCTATTTGTCACATACACATGGTTAGCAGATGTCAATGCGAGTGTAGCGAAATGCTTGTGCTTCTAGTTCCGACAGTGCAGTAATACATTTTTTTAAGAAGAATGACCTATATGATCAAGATGACCCCATTTAAAGGATGCTTTTGGAGTAGTGCTGAAGGAAAGGAAGAAGCATTAACACTTACTTTTACAGTGTGTTAACTACAAGGAAATGACTGAGTACCTACTCACAGCTATAGCCATTTATAGTTATTAGTTGTTAGGCTACCATTAGAGCACGCCGAATTTCCACTTCAACTTATTTTTTTTACATCAGTTCAGATCTCTACTGATTAGTTCCCACTTTGCACACAGAAAAAAAAGTGTTACATTCATTTGCCGTTTCCTTGATTAGCGAAGATCATACCCAAAGAGGAAGGGATGCTCCTGGCCCCTCTCCTTCCTCGCCTGCCCCCCGTGTTATTTGCCCAGGATGTCCTGTGTGGTGGCGGTGGTGTGCATCTAGCCCTTGTCTCCAGTTGCCCCCTGCCTTCCTGTTCTGTAGAGCAGACCTGCAGGTGTGACACAAAACATTTGTTTTACCATATCTTTACATTTGACATGCATAACGCCCACATGGCTGCCACCTATAGGTCTCAAAATAGGTCACAGCACCACTGTTGTGAAAAGCATAGTCGCAAAGACAAAGCATAGGAACGTTTTTAAGGGTTCATCTTCAGGGTAGCACACGTGGCTCAAGTTCTTTTTTCTTCGTTTGGGCTTTAACTTCCAAATGCTCAGAACCAGGCCCATCTGGAAAGGGAGATCTTTTGGTTCTGTGAAGAAAAAGCTGCGATAAAAGGATCACATTAATAAGGAGCAGATTTCCTCCTCGCCCTCCAAAGGCAGCGCACTGAAGGCCAGAGGCAGGCCAGTGAATCAATTGGGTTTAACTGAGAGGAATTTACTGGCCCAGACTGAACTTCCTGGAAAAACAGAGAGGTAGTAGAGATAGAGAAAGAAAGAAAGAGACAAATACTTTATGATACGCAACCCCCTCTTAGTTCTACCCCTGGTTACTGTCCCATTGAGTTATTTTTGCTAGCATGTCACAGAACCTTTCTGATGTGCAGTCATTCAGCCATAATGCAGACAGAGGGACGAGTCTGTAGATGCACATCTGCCTGCACGTGTTTAGCTCTGTGTCTCTTCATGCATTGTGCATAATGACCTAACCACATACCCTGCAGGCTTTTTACATTTAGGGGGGTACATGAGGTAAATAAATGCCCAGATGGGACACCATTATTACTCCCCAAACAGGAAATGATGCCCAGAACTCATCCTGTAAATTTAAAGAAGATGAACAACAACAACAACAGAGAAAATATATACCAACAGCTACCCAAATGGGTTCCAGCTCGAGCCTATCTCACTGACTGCAAATAAACTGGCCAGCTAGTTACATTAGAAGGGTTGTCTTAATCGAAAGCAGATGCTGCATGGTCGTAGTCTGTTATTGTAATTTGCTCTCAGTTTCAAAGAACTGTGAAGTAAAAAAAAAGAAAGGCCCAGTGCCTTCAAAATTCTGTTTTCCTGTGTTTTGTATCATATTATACAACAGCTGATGAAACTAACACTGTAAAAGTATGAACAAATGTGATCAGTGTTATTTCCTGACAGTTACTGGTTGAAAATACAATATACACAAGACCTTATAATCAGCAGATTTGCATGGGAGGGAGTTTCGGCTTTCCATGGCGACATGGGGTAAATTGGTTAATAGACRAATAACAAAGAGCGTTCCAAACCTCTCTGCCAATAACAGCTAGTTTTCAGTTTTTCCCTTCCCACTCAGACCATTCCCAGACAGTCCTAGCAAATATTTTGCTTGAGAGAWATTTTTTTGCTAAAACGCAATTTTTGCCCATTTGAATGGAAATCCATTCCATTAAGGTACTTCATTGTTACCAAGAAATGTGATATTGATATAAAAACGGCTTCATTGGGCATTTAAAGCTAATGCCCATGGCATGAAATGTCTGGTACTTGAACCATGTGTTATTGAAGAGAACACTGAATCAGATACTCAACCATGGGATACTGAAGGATCGGTGTATGAATGTACATGTTACACTAAATGTGGAAAATCTTTGTTTATTCCTTGGGGTGTCTTTAGTCTTTCTAAAAGTTCTGCATTGCACCGAAACCTACAGTGGGGAGAACAAGTATTTGATACACTGCCGATTTTGCAGGTTTTCCTACTTACAAAGCATGTAGAGGTCTGTAATTTTTATCATAGGTACACTTCAACTGTGAGAGACGGAATCTAAAACAAAAATCCAGAAAATCACATTGTATGATTTTTAAGTAATTAATTTGCATTTTATTGCATGACATAAGTATTTGATCACCTACCAACCAGTAAGAATTCCGGCTCTCACAGACCTGTTAGTTTTTCTTTAAGAAGCCCTCCTGTTCTTCACCTGTCTCTTATACACATCTAGATGTGTATAAGAGACAGGTGTAAGGACATCAGGGATACAATTGTAGACCTGCACAAGGCTGGGATGGGCTACAGGACAATAGGCAAGCAGCTTGGTGAGAAGGCAAMAACTGTTGGCGCAATTATTAGAAAATGGAAGAAGTTCAAGATGACGGTCAATCACCCTCGGTCTGGGGCTCCATGCAAGATCTCACCTCGTGGGGCATCAATGATCATGAGGAAGGTGAGGGATCAGCCCAGAACTACACGGCAGGACCTGGTCAATGACCTGAAGAGAGCTGGGACCACAGTCTCAAAGAAAACCATTAGTAACACACCATGCCGTCATGGATTAAAGTCCTGCAGCGCACGCAAGGTCCCCCTGCTCAAGCCAGCGCATGTCCAGGCCCGTCTGAAGTTTGCCAATGACCATCTGGATGATCCAGAGGAGGAATGGGAGAAGGTCATGTGGTCTGATGAGACAAAAATAGAGCTTTTCGGTCTAAACTCCACTCGCCGTGTTTCGAGGAAGAAGAAGGATGAGTACAACCCCAAGAACACCATCCCAACCGTGAAGCATGGAGGTGGAAACATCATTCTTTGGGGATGCTTTTCTGCAAAGGGGACAGGACGACTGCACCGTATTGAGGGGAGGATGGATGGGGCCATGTATCGCGAGATCTTGGCCAACAACCTCCTTCCTTCAGTAAGAGCATTGAAGATGGGTCGKGGCTGGTTCTTCCAGCATGACAACGACCCGAAACACACAGCCAGGGCAACTAAGGAGTGGCTCCGTAAGAAGCATCTCAAGGTCCTGGAGTGGCCTAGCCAGTCTCCAGACCTGAACCCAATAGAAAATCTTTGGAGGGAGCTGAAAGTCCGTATTGCCCAGCGACAGCCCCGAAACCTGAAGGATCTGGAGAAGGTCTGTATGGAGGAGTGGGCCAAAATCCCTGCTGCAGTGTGTGCAAACCTGGTCAAGAACTACAGGAAACGTATGATCTCTGTAATTGCACACAAAGGTTTCTGTACCAAATATTAAGTTCTGCTTTTCTGATGTATCAAATACTTATGTCATGCAATAAAATGCAAATTATTTACTTAAAAATCATACAATGTGATTTTCTGGATTTTTGTTTTAGATTCCGTCTCTCACAGTTGAAGTGTACCTATGATAAAAATTACAGACCTCTACATGCTTTGTAAGTAGGAAAACTTGCAAAATCGGCAGTGTATCAAATACTTGTTCTCCCCACTGTATATATTAGGAATTATCATGCCTATATTGAAGAAATATTTAAACTAAGGTAAACTGTAACATCCAAATCTGTGTTACTGTAACCTATCAGGGCCGCTGTGGGTCCTGTTGAGGCCATGGTTCCGTTAGCCTTCGTGTTAGCCAAGGAAGAGGGGGTTTGATACCACACCCTGCCGCTGGAGAGGGGACTGCAGCTAACATCTGGGACTACAGTAGTACGCAATATGCATGGGATTCAGCCAAGGGAAAGGGGATAGTGGCTAGAGATGGAAAGTGTGAGTGCACACACTTGTTGTGGGGGAGGGCATGTGAGGCCTCAATGAAGTCACTGTAGGTCTCTGTATGTGCCAATCTGTGTTTATGTGGATGTGTGATGGAAGTGTTTTAGATGACCAGGCAATTTTTGCTGTCCACATCAGTTCAGCATTTCCTTTTGTTAGAGTACATTCTGCTTGGCTGTTTCCCTTAGTGAGAAAATACAGAACACAACATTATTGGAATACTGTACCAGTGCTGCTCTACGGCCGATGATTCATTGGGTATTGATTGACAGACCGCAAAATTGAGGAAGTACGAGAGGCAGAGAGTGTTTTTGAATTTGCCACCACCAGTGTAGTAAATCCAGATGTGCACAGTGCACAGACTACGGTGTGGTCATAAAACAGGCATGGCTTTTCTAGACTTGGATGATCATAAGGAGGAGGATTGATTTCGTAACAAAAGTGAAGTGCCTATAGAAAAACCAAACTTCATTTGAAGACCCTAGAAGCAGGTCAAGATAACATTATTACTCTCTTTTGGTCTTGTTATCTTTTGACATAAAGGTTGAATTAGTGGCCAGTTGATGAACTTAGACACAAGTGCTTTTGTCAGTTGTTAGTCATTGGTCAAAGTGTTTAGCTGGGTTTTTTGTATTCTGATGGTCCACTAAAGATTTAAAAGGCTTGTGACCTCTTGGTCTTGTTGTGTATGTTGGAAGAACCCAGAAGAAAACAAACATGGATGAAAAGCTGAGTGTTATGTCTGGTAGTGTCATGAGAAAATCAGCCGAGGACGATACACATCATCTAGAATACTTCACTAGAGGTTCCCACAATATACTCTGGACTGCTGAAAAGGACAGAGAAGTTGAGTGAAAGTGACAGCATGAAGGAAAAGAGCATGGAGAACAAAATCATGATTGAGGAAATTAGATTGACGTTGTTGTGGTGGAAATGATGGAAAAATAGATAAGATGTGGGACAGACTGGTAGAGGATATTTTCGAAGAATATTGAAAGATTGCAATCTGCAGTGGCAAGCTCAAATTGGCGGTGGTCATGGTAGCTATATTATTGTCGTCACTTGCTATCCATCCAGTGTGTTTGTGTAAGTACGTTAAGCTGTTCTTTGTCTGTGCTTGACGTCCGGCCTTGTGTATGCGACGATCACTTGTGTTTAGAAAGTACCATACACATTCTTTATGATGAAGTCCACTTTTGTTCATAGAATTACGTACATTCATATGTGTAGTGTGACATCATGAGGAGGGTGATGTGTTGAGGTATGACTGGTGTCTTGAGTTTATAACACCTCTTTCTCGTACACAAACAACCTTCACACCTTACAGACTCCTATCTCTTCACTGTCACGCGCCAAGGCCCTTTTCTAACTTTCATCCAATGACTTGGACGAGCATCAGGATCATGGCATCATGTGTGAAGTGATTCAAGGGGTAGTATAACAATAGGATTGTGCGTTCCAGGGCACCACAGGATGACTCACAGAGACCTTCAGACTATAGGGAACTTCCTGTTGTAATGTCACCACCCTATTGTAGTAGGAGAGGTGATTTCACTACAGGGTATGGCAGGAAGAGCAAAGGAAGGGGTAGTTCTGAACAAACAAGCTACTGATGATGATTCATACTGCAACACCAGAACAATCAACATTCCTGTGAATGTTTCACTGGTCATGATTATCAGGATGTCTAGAAGTCATAACACAAATTGTGTAAYTGTGAAATTCTCAAATGATGTAGTCATTTATCGTTTCGATATTCAAGACCTGTATGTCAGGATGTTACAGTATTTATTGAGGATAATTATGGTAAATATGAATCTACAGCTGAGGATTCGGTTATGAATGGGGTTATAGGATTAGTGGATTGCTCTTTTATACCAACTAAACTGTACTAAACAGCTCGTCTCCAGCATGGAGGTACATTCACTATGAAAGCTCACTGTACACGCATGTGGTCTCTAGAATAATACCACTTGATTCTATGGTAATTACATATCCAGAATCCTGAACTGTTGCTGGAGCCATCTCTGCGATGGTCTCACAATAATGCTAATGGTGTGGTCTTTCGACCGTGTTCTTGCTGTGTGCGTTTACAATCAAGCCTGTGTTTTCTGGTTATGGTTTGTGGAAAGCCTTTTTTTTAAAACAAGAAGCGCATGTGTCTCCGCACACATTATGATCCCCAGGACATTACGGCACATATAATTACTGCTCTGTATGGTCATGTCCCTCCAAAACCTCAGCCAGGGCCTCCATTTTAGATTTTCCACCATTTCATATAGTTAAGCTTGCATAAAAATACTATTAAGACACTAAACTATGCTTTTTAATCTGAGGTGAGTGTTTTGGGGTGTACTGTACATGTACATATGCATGTGTTTTTGTTCTGGCTAAAGTACTCCGGAGTGTTTGTGTTTGTGAGGACCCCTACACTTTCCCTGACCGACGAAACCACAGTCACTCTGCCTGTGGTTATGGTCTGGAGTGTGCCGGCCCTAGAGGTAGTTTACACTGTGTGGCTAACTGGTTGCAGACGAGAACACACAAGCCCTCACTGTGGAGCGATGCCACAGGATGGACTCAACTTGGAGAGAGAGGCCTCAACTTGGCCAAACGCCCAACACAACAAGAGAGAATGTGTTCCCAGAGTGTCAGTACAACACGTTTCAATTGGCCAGGCATTCATACCATCCTTATCATATGGATATATTAGGTCTGAATGACCATGCATGAACTAGCTTCAAGTATTACCTTAACAACACTATGAGGCACATATTCCATGGCTGACTGTTCGGCCATGTGTAGAGCTCATGTTGATGTTCTCATAAGGCCCAAAACAACAGCATTACCATGATACCCTTATCAACCCTACCTCCGTTATCTATTTCAGTCTGTTCAGTGTCACCCTATTGACAGTGCCTATGACATAAGCTTTCTACACCAGAACCACATGACCAACATCAYAGGGATAGAGTCTAACACATACACCCAAACTCTGGTTTATCAGACTGCTAGACCTGCTCTCTAGGAGTAGAGGAAAAGGTGTGACCATCACGTAGACCTCCTGACCCAATCATCTGATATTTGGGGGCCCCTCGACCACCAGGTCTGGGGCCCGCCAACCTTTTTCTTTTGGGGGGGTTGGGCCCCCCCTGGAGGTTGGGGACCCCCACATAGCATATGTTAGCAAAATATGTACCCTGCATGACCGTTCGGTAATCTGTCCCTGCTCACACACAAGCCCTGGACCACAAAATAATCCCGCGTGTCCCTCGTTTCCCCCAGATAGCATATGATAGCAAAATGTGTAGAATTGCTGGAAATTAGCTTTAAAACTGCAAAATGTTCTCTCAGCCTCATGACAAAATGTGTAGAATAGCATTATAAAACTGCAAATTTTTCTCTCTGAACCATGGCTTATTTCCCCTGGAGGACGGTGGCCCAGGGCCCCAAATGCAGTAGTCCGGCTATGTGTGTAAGGCAGAAGAAGAGAAGAGGTGTGAGGCAATAGAGTTGACATACAGACATACTGTAGGTTATTTTTATTTTTCCATAGCAACTACCCTGATTTAACGAAGCGTTAGAGAAGTGTTTTATGACTCAAACCGTAGCATAGATTGGCAGACACCATTAAGCGTACAGCATGTCACTGTATTGAAGAGACTGTTGCTGAGAAGGGTTGTGTTGAATCGTGTTCAAAATGTTGACCGCATCAAACAGATTTCCTGAGGTTCAATAACATTTTTAAAGAAACAGACATCCAAAAGTGATATATCAAAAGTTAAAAACAGGTCAAGTTCAATAAATTACTTTTTGTCTTTTATCTTTTGCCATAAAAGTTGAACTAGTGGCCAGTTGATAAACTTTGACCAGGGATGGGCAACTTTGATTGGGGTGGGGGCCACCAAAAATCTGAACTCAACGTGAGGGGTCGCAGTGGCTCGCAGTTCTGCGTACCCACATCCATACTAACACGTGCAGTCAGAGCCAGCCCTAGCCTTTTGGGGGCCCTAAGTGACATTTTATTGGGGCCTAAGTGACATTTTTTGCCGTAGGGTGGAGACAAATGTTTGCAGTTTTTAATATGATATCAGAGTGAGAGTGACTAATAAAATCAATGCCCCCCCCAACCCCCCCGGGTCTGTAATTAGACCATGATTACTACTAGTTTAGATAACTGGCTAGACTAATTTACCAATCACATTTTTTTTAGATGACATGGGCTCAATAAGTGACTGTTAGTGACTGACATAAGATGATGCGCGCCGAAATCGAAATTGCACGTGGTGATTTCTACTATTCTACTCACTCTCAACAGTGAGTTGAGACCCCGACTGAGTTTAAAATATATATATTTTTAGGTTGGTCCGTGGGCCTACAAAAACGGGCCACTAGTTGCCCATCCCTGACTTAGACACGAGGGCCTTTGTCAGTTGTTAATCACTGGTCATCACAGTGTTTAGCTGGGCTTGTTTTTGTTTTCTGATGGTCCACTAAAGATTTCAAAGACTTCTGACCTCTTGGCCTTGTTGTGTATGTTGGAAGAACCCAGAAGAAAACAAACATGGATGAAAAGCTGAGTGTTATGTCTGGTAGTGTCATGAGAAGATCAGCCGAGGACGATACACATCATCTAGAATACTTCACTAGAGGTTCCCACAATACTCTGATCCCAAAGCAAGACAGAAGTTGAGTTAAAGAGCCAACATGAAGAAAATAAGAAAAGAGCATGAAGTACAACATTATGATTGAGGAAATTAGACATATGGATGACATACAGTTGACATAGGGACCATTTTATTTGTTTTTCCATAGCAACTACCCTGATTTAACGAAGTATTACAGAGATGTTCTATGACTCAAATCCTAGCATAGATTGGCAGACACCATTAAGCATATGTCACTGAATTGAAGAGGCTGTGTTGAATCCCATCCAAAATGTTTGCGTCTGTGCTTTTCCGAGAACATTCAGTAAAACGAAAGCATCAAACAGATCTGCTGAGATACAATAACAAATTTAAATTGTCTGCAAAAGGAAGACAAAAGAAGCAGACACCCAMAAGTTAAAGGTGTCTTTTTTTCTCTC
The DNA here is from genome assembly GCF_002910315.2 of Salvelinus sp. IW2-2015. Taxonomy (NCBI): domain Eukaryota; kingdom Metazoa; phylum Chordata; class Actinopteri; order Salmoniformes; family Salmonidae; genus Salvelinus; species Salvelinus sp. IW2-2015. Next base: position 12,927,471 of record NC_036845.1, read on the forward strand.
AGGTCAAAGGTCAAAGTTCAAGAACTCATAGTTCATTCGCATGAATCCTACAGAAGACAGCACACCCTGCAGCTCCAAGCTCACTCAGCAAAATACAGCCTTCCGAGAAGTAACTCCCCAAAAGACGAACCCCTCCTCTTTCCCTCCATATCATCCCTTTGTCACGCAAATCCTACGACAGCCATCAACAGCATATGAGCTGCCAAGACTTCCACACAGAATGTTCCAGTGTGTGGGGGATGAGACTTGTGGTTCAGTACCACCCTTAATGTACAAAGCCTCACTGTAAACACCCGCAAAATGTGTCATGTTCAAGAAACAATAAAATATGTAATGGATAAATGTGAGAAATTGACCAAATCAACAGTTACGCACCACATATATTTCTGATTTGCAAAAAAACATTCATGTTTCTGAAAGTATGAATTTGAAAGATTGGGTGTGGKGTGGTGTGTAGTTGTTCCATCAAGTTCCTATTCACCCAAAGGGTTGTTCATGGTGCCTACTCCCTTTTCCCCTACACCCATCCACCCAACATGTGGCATTATAGCGTCTAGGGAGTGTGTGCCAGCCTAGCTGTGGTCGAAGGAGCCAAATCTCTCATGCGCACCATGAAGAAATCCCAGATGCAAAGGATTATGGGTTTTAAATCTAGTTTACAGTAACTGTGTTTTAATGGAGGGTAGAGGGGCGAGAGGGGCTGGGGGCTAATGCTGCAGAGTCRGGACTATAGGCTGTGGTTAGAGTGACACATCAAGCTCTCCATCTTATTCACTCCAGCTGGCAATGCTTGTCAGCTTGAGAGCACTTTTATGGATTTGTTATTCTTACAGTTCAAATGTAAATAGATGACACAAAGTCTAAAGCTTGAAATKGTTATATTTTTCCTAAAAAGACTCTTGATATCACTAATCAGGGGAATTGATAATCAGAAGCGTTCAGCCAATTATATCGTGTTGATACGTTTTGGTTGTTACGTTACCTAAGTGATATGTATTGAAAATCATATATGATTTAGCTGAAGCTTTTTTAAATCATATTTTCTGAATAATGTTCAACTACAATCTATCATGAAAACAGTGCAGCTGGTGACATTGACCTTTGATTGGTTGTTGTTACCTTATAAGTATCATAGAATCATATATAGGAGTTGGCTGTTGAATGGATATTGACCTCTTTGCCAAGTGTTGACGCTTAACCCATCGTTTTTGCGCAGTGCAGACGTGGCGAATGCAATACTGAAGTGAATAAACTGTTTTCCTGTGTTATTTTTCTCTCTTTGGCTTCAATAATTTGGAACATTTGGACATTTAGAAATGGCATTCATATTATTGATCATGTAACACTATTATAGCATTTTACACTGACAGGAGATTCCCAGGAGTAACTTTGAGAAATGACTGTGAACTTGAGACTTCATATTGTGTAGCTTAGTTTCTTAGTCTGGTTTAAATATTACACCCCTCTACATGAAAATCAAGTTGTCCTTGGCATCCCTCTCTCTTTCTCCTTCCTTTTCCCCCTCTGTCTTTTTCTCTCTCTCTCTCAATTCAATTCAATTCAAGGGCTTTATTGGCATGGGAAACATGTGTTAACATTGCCAAAGCAAGTGAGGTAGATATTATACAAAAGTGAAATAAACAATACAAATTAACAGTAAACATTACACATACAGAAGTTTCAAAACAATAAAGACATTACAAATGTTATATTATATATATACAGTGTTGTAACAATGTACAAATGGATAAAGCACACAAGTTAAAATAAATAAGCATAAATATGGGTTGTATTTACAATGGTGTTTGTTCTTCACTGGTTGCCCTTTTCTTGTGGCAACAGGTCACAAATCTTGCTGCTGGGATGGCACACTGTGGAATTTCTCCCAGTAGATATGGGAGTTTATCAAAATTGGATTTGTTTTCAAATTCTTTGTGGATCTGTGTAATCTGAGGGAAATATGTCTCTCTAATATGGTCATACATTGGGCAGGAGGTTAGGAGTGCAGCTCAGTTTCCACCTCATTTGTGGGCAGTGTGCACATAGCCTGTCTTCTCTTGAGAGCCATGTCTGCCTACGGCGGCTTTCTCAATAGCAAGGCTATGCTCACTGAGTCTGTACATAGTCAAAGCTTTCCTTAAGTTTGGGTCAGTCACAGTGGTCAGGTATTCTGCCACTGTGTACTCTCTGTTTAGGGCCAAATAGCATTCTAGTTTGCTCTGTTTTTTTGTTAATTCTTTCCAATGTGTCAAGTAATTATTTCTTTTTGTTTCTCATGATTTGGTTGGGTCTAATTGTGCTGTTGTCCTGGGGCTCTGTGGGGTGTGTTTGTGTTTGTGAACAGAGCCCTAGGACCAGCTTGCTTAGGGGACTCTTTCCAAGTTCATCTCTCTGTAGGTGATGGCTTTGTTATGGAAGGTTTGGAATCGCTTCCTTTTAGGTGGTTGTGAATTTAACGGCTCTTTTCTGGATTTTGATAATTAGTGGGTATCGCCTAATTCTGCTCTGCATGCATTATTTGGTGTTCTACGTTGTACACGGAGGATATTTTTGCAGAAGTCTCAATTTGGTGTTTGTCCCATTTTGTGAAATCTTGGTTGGTGAGCGGACCCCAGACCTCTGTCTCTTTTCTCCTTTTCTATTTTCTCTTTCTCTCTCTCTCATTCTGTCACCAATCCACACCAATGTGTTTTTCTCTCAATTTTATTTTCCTTTACATCGCCTGTTCCAAGAGTGACTAATATTTTTACCTCAATTAACATTTCAACCACAAAAAGAGAGAGGAGTAGAGGGGAGGGAAAAGGCAAGCAACATTTAAATATGAACTAATCTTATCAAATTCATCTTATTGGATAATTGATGGACTGAATAAAGAATTGGACCCCATCTTCCAATCCACACCAATGCGTTTCTCTCAATTTTATTTTCCTTTACATCGCTCCGTTCAAGAGTGACTAATATTTTCTACCTCAGTTATACATTTCAACCACAAAAAGAGAGAGGAGTAGAGGGGAGGGGAAAAGGCAAGCAACATTTAAATAGTGCCATGTGCAGTGTCTAGAATTTCAACATTTACTGACAGAATTTTAAAAAGTCTCTACTCTTATTTAAGGAGCTTGTTATCCAATATTGACCATTAAGACCCCATGCCACTCAAGACTGGATTGTCTTGGAAGACMAGAAGCTTTAGGATGCTGAGTAAATGTGAATGAATCACTATTGCATGCATATTGCATGGTTCAAATGATGGTAAAGATGAAATAATAATAATAATAATAATAAAAGACGAGCATGGAGTTTCAGTAAATATATGTGAGTAGCCTCCAGAGCTGTCATTAAATGAAAACTGAATGCAATGGTTTCAGAGGTGTGAAACCAAATCAAATGTTTTTCTTTAGTCTCATTTCTGAGGCTTTTGCAAGACTAATGACTGAAATTGAATGGTAACAACATGCATAAGAGTGTCTCGGTTTTGCAAGATTAATGTGACACGAGTACATCTGTTTTCATTTGGGCCTTGCTTTCATTGAAATCCCTGTGCAGTTCTAGAAAGAGCATTGTGGGGCCCTTTTTAAACATTATGGCATTCTCCAGTTGGTACGATCTGCACACGCCTGGGCCACTTGTTTAGTTTTGGGGCGCTTGACATTGTGAGCCAAGACAAGTCCAATGAATTAGCGAATATACTCAGATACTATAAATAGTTTCTCTGTACTCGTTTCAACGTGTGGGACTCATTTTGTGCATGGAACGTTTTAAGAACATGAAAAACAAATGAGCTGTCGATGAAAGTATTAGAAAGTGTGTGTGTGTGTGTGTGTGTGTGTGTGTGTGCGTGCGTGCGTGCGTGCGTGTGTGTGTGCGTGCGTGCGTTGTACTGTGTATTCCTATCCTCATTTTTTTTATTGGGCTGCATGAAAGTCCAGTTGAGATGGTCTGCTTTGCTCATTGAAACTAACCCAAAAGCCTTCTAGTGCAGGCTGCAGCGTTAGAGGTCCAGAACCATCTCTGTACCATTCAAGGCACATACTGTAGAGATGTACAGTAGCTCTGGTCCAGAATACACCCTGGACCGGACTATGCCCGGACTACGAGCTAAAATATATGTAGAGCCAAATCTGGTGCCCATCTGCACTTATCACTTGTAACATAATAAATATATTTTGTCATCTGTGTATGTTTTTATCATACGTTGGTTGCATAAAGCAACACAGAAGAAGAATCTTGATTTTTATAAAAGATTATGGAAAAAATATGATAAGGTAAAAGCTAATAAACTGTAGGTTGAGATTAATAAGAGTGTACTCTCAGCGACAAAGGCTTGGGCAGGATTCTATAATCAAGCCACATGTATGGGTGGAGTAGCAAATAAAAGCCTGCTTTTGGTGGGGAGAGGACCTGAACCCTTTTACCTCTCTGAGCAGGGGTATGCTACCTACTTACCAGTTAAGACTACCGACCTACCGTTCAATTTAAAGGTAACCCAAACATGTCATGTGAACTGCGCTGACTTTACTTTCAGTCAGAGCTGTCTCTCTTCACGTCTGCACTCATTAAACCTACACTCTCTTTCTCAGCACTTAAGCATTCCCATGCGGTTTCAAGACTTTGTCTAATGAAGCTCAATTAAAAAGAAAAAAGTTAATGAAAAATATTTACTCCAGTCCAATGAAGTGGCTACTAAAGTCGATTGCTCCTCTTAATAAAAACCATATGCCTGTTCTTATAAAATTCTGTTTTTGTGGTGCAGCTTTTTAAGGCGTTAGAGTGTGTGCCAGAATGTGTATTATCTCCTGACACAGAGAACAGGAGGGTTGTGAGGGGTGATATATCAAAAGCAGCAGATCGTGAATGTACTTGATTTATGTTACAGGGAGCATTGTGACAAATCAACTCATAACTACAGCTGTAGGTTTAGGTTTAGTGCGACTGCTGGGCTGTGGCTGCAGTTTGTTTGTTACTCTGATTAGGAAAATGCTTGGGCTAAAGCCCCTAAAAGGGATCCTAGCATGGCATTGTTGAAAAACCACATCCTTACGTTGTGAGGGGAGGAAGAAACCTAGACTTATGGGCTAGACCTAGACTTATTTAAGTGTCTTGTTGTTCCTCTCTTTGCTTGACTGAAATAAATGCTAAATATCTCCTTTGGAATAGTCATAGAAATAGTTTAATACCCCAAGCTCTTTATTTCATCCTCGTTGGTGACCTGAGAAGCTATAGTACACTAACTTTGTCAGGGGGACGTATTAGAAAAACAGAAGGGAATAAATAGCCTTGACCAATTTTATGTCAACATGAGTCCATCCTCCAAAGACTGTCCCTTTCCCACGATGAGGGGAATGGCACTTCAGTTGACCCATGCTATAGTGTTCCTGAACTTCCCAAAATGTCCATGGGAGTTTTGGGGGAAAAAGACCACTTTCTCTGCCGCTCCCTGAGAGCCTGCTCTGGTCCCCATCACTGGGCGTTCCCCTGGGTCTGCGTTTTGATTGGATCCAGATGGTGTGAGTGTGGAAGGGGACATGGCGGAAGAGTGTGGAGTATTCTCTCCTGCTCTGATTGATAATAGCTAGGATGGTAGCTGGAGTCGCATTCCTCCCCCAATCCATTTCTGTCTCTCTCGCTCGCTCTTTCTCGCTCTCTCTCAGATTCAGTGGTGGAAAAAGTACCCAATTGTCATACTTGAGTAAAAGTAAAGATACCTTCATAGAAAATGACTATAGAAAAAGTCAAAGTCACCCAGTAAAATACTACTTGAGTAAAAGTCTAAATATTTTTGGTTTTAAATATGCTTAAGTATCAAAAGTAAATGTAATTGCTTAAATATACTTAATCATTTCAAATTTCTTATATTAAGCGAACCAGACAGCACAATGTTTTTTATTACATTTTTTTACGGATAGCCAGGGCACACTCCAACACTCAGACATCATTTACAAACGAAGCATTTGTGTTTAGTGAGTCCACCAGATCAGAGGCAGTAGGGATGACCAGGGATCTTGATTAGTGTGTGAATTTGACCATTTTCCTGTCCTCCTAAGCATTCAAAATGTAAGTAGTTTTGGGTGTCAGGGAAAATGTATGGAGAAAAGTACATACTTTTCTTTTGGAAGGTAGTGAAATAAAAGTAAAAGTTGCCAAAAATATAAATAGTATAGTACAGATACCTCAAAAAACGACTTAAGTAGGACCTTAAAGTATTTTTACTTAAGTTCTTTACACCACTGTTCAGATTCCTCTGTTCTAAGTTGCCAAATGGGGAGAATAGGGAGCGCGACGGGGAGGGTCTGGGTAAACGGCTCAATGCTGGCCCGCTGCCTTACCTCTGCTTAGTGTTTAATGAACTCTTTTACAAGGGGTGATACTGCTTTAAACTACAGGAAGGTTTCAGATAAATGTTCATATTCTTTACATTGTGAAGTGTTTGATATCTTTGTAACTCAGATGGCGGGCTAAAAGCAGTGCCAAACAAAAAACGGACAAGTATCAGTTTAACATAGACAGTATGATTTGATGTGCTGTTTAATGAGAATAGAAAAAAGGTAGGTAATTGATTATCCCTTTTCCTGCTCATAACCTGATTCTTAATAACTAACCCTCTCCTCAAATGTTGGTCCTCATGCTTTCAATTTGTAGCATATTATCACTGCTATTGCTCCCATGGATAGGCATTATAAATATCCTCCATAACCTTTTTCCTCCCTTTCTCTCCTCAGGACCATGCAGTCACTGCAGACCTGTACCGTCCTGCTGGTTCTGAGCATTCTGATTGGCCTGTCCTGGTCTTTGAACCCCAGGGATCCCAATGTGTGTAGCGTATGGGAGAGGTAAGTCAGTGTAGCTCATCTCATTTCACTGTACCAGAATAGAAGAGAGCATATTTTAGCATGTGAGAAAGAAATAGAAGTAGCAGCAGGTTTAATTGCAGCTAACTTGTTGTTTGTTGTTGCACTTATCATTGAAGATGTAACACTTGGCTCAAAATATGAACTTCAGGTTGTCTCAACTCCAGACCATGATGGGTCCGTTCTGTCAATGTATTATTATGTCTGAGTACATTTTGTCCTTTCATGCAGCTTCCCAACCTCAGTGAAGGAGTCGTATGCCCACCCTTATGACCAGGTGACAGAGGAACCTTGCTCTGAGCCACGCACCTCCTACAGATGCACCCGTCACAGGTAACACAGTCTGCCGACACACTTCTTGTTTACTTCCTGGTTGTGTCCATAAGGTCAGAGGGTAACAGGAAGTATTCTCTATTTGACTTTGTGTTGGTCAGGATCACCTATAAGACAGCATACAGACAGGCGGTGAAGATGGACTACCGCCGGAGGTACCAGTGTTGCCCTGGCTACTACGAGAGCAGAGACAAATGTGTCCGTAAGTTTAACGTCATGGCTTTTCTTTATTAGCATATCAAAACAAACTTAGAAGATTCACTTGGATTCATCAGTAGCATTTCAATGAATTACATTTCTACATATTTTGCCATCGATTTCTAGAATTCATCCAATTTTGTGCTTGGTTGCTGAGTTGGTTACATTCTGGAGAGTTGACATGCATGACTTACATAATATATATAATATCTCCACCAACCTTCTAGTCTACTTAAGAGTGTGTTTGTTTGTGTTTTTCATCACTAGCCCGCTGTACTAAGGAGTGTGTCCATGGGAGATGTGTTGCTCCAGACCGCTGCCAGTGTGAAGGAGGCTGGCGTGGCGACGACTGTTCCAGTGGTGCGTTACATCAACACACACACACGCACGCACGCACGCACCTGTCTCTTATACACATCTAGATGTGTATAAGAGACAGCACACACACTGCAGGAAATGACAAGTGACCATTACTCAAAAACTGATCCTCACACACAACACTCAATCACACATAGGGCTTTCCAATGGAAACAGCAAGGGACCAAATAAACAATGATGCGTCATTGAAGTAAGCCACAGCCCAGAAAACAGTTTATTAGACCAGGAGGACACTATGTCTGACTCCCTCCCCTTCCTCGCACTTGCCATTTTATGCTTTTTATGCATTTTATGCTACAAGTATGTAACATCCCCAAAGCGTATACTGCATGCTTAGACCCAGGGCCCGGGATGTAAATCAATATTTTCCATATTTTGCAAGTATACACTTTTGGAATCATATGCTAAAAAATGTTTAGTTTGCATATTATTAAAATAGCTTCATCTCAGCACAGGATTAATGTTTTACATTTTATTTATCCCAGAAACTCCTAGTTAATCAATGCTAGTGTTCTTCTGAACTCAACCAGGTCACTAGTACAGTGCTGAATGGAGAGCTTAACATAAGCTTGTGGAGTATGATGCCTTCAGAGGGGATGATGGGAAGGGGAAATGGAAAAAGTTACCCCTCTTCCACTTTGTCTCTCTCTCCTTCTCTCTCTGGGCAAACGAGTGCTGGCCTCAGCCCCATACTGCTGAGTCTTATAATAAAGCCCACTGGCAGAATGAGAGCTGACACTTCCTGGAATAGATTCCTGTGTTTTGAGCTAGCTGTGGGAAATGAGAGAGAGGCTGAGGTTTAGCACTGAGCTGAGAGAAAGACAGAGGAAGAGGGAGAGAGAGAAAGACCAAGAGAGAGGGGTAGAAGGGGGAGCAGAGGCAGCGAGAGAGAGAAGTGGACAGAGAGATTGAGAGAGGAAGAAAGAGAGAAATAAATGTATTTTAATAAGAGATTGTTGGGGAAGAGAGATTGCGATGGAATAATTCATATTGGGTGAGGTTGGGGGGGTTTGGATACAGAAAGAAGACTGGTTGAGTTTTGATACTTAAGAATAGAGTGATATACTCTAGAAGGGTGTGAGAGAAAGAAGGGTATGGGGGACAGAAGGATGTGGTTCAGTTAGATATGTGGGAGATAATGCTGTGGTTGGATGCAGACGAGATCTCCACCACCACTCGGACAATACACTTGGGGAAAGAGAGGAATTTTCCCACCATATCTTAATGCATTCCATTTACAGTACAATGGAGACTTGCCAGTTTTAAAGAGCGCATCAGTTGAAAAAATGTCACTTTTGAACCCTGATCAGATGTAAACAAACATATGGACAATTTATGTGAGAACAGGTCTGGGTTCTGTTATAAGTTGGGTAAGTGCAGAGGCTTGGGCACAGCCAGCTGGTCCTAGCACAGTTCTTCAAAGCCTAGGTGTCCAATCCATTACATTTCACTCGCCCACACTCATGGCTAGCCTTGTCAGGCCTGGACGATGATAGCAGATAGTAGAAGGCCTAGTACCCTGCAGGTCCTAAATCTCCATTGGCGTCCTGGAGAACGCCTGTGTAAACATTATTGCTGCTCCAGCTGAGCTTCCCATAACTCAATGTGACACACACTCCAACTGCAGTCTCTCAGCGTCTCTCACATGCCCACACAGGGAATGAGTAAACGTTTGATTCATTTAAACAAAGAAAAGAGAAAAGGGTCCTGTTCTGAGTTAGATTAATAAACATTTCTTTGCTATGTGGTAGTTTTCGCTCCAAACCCTAATTTGGCCATACTGTACCCTCCATTTAATATGTCAAAGAAGTTCTGCTTGAAACTGTGACACAGTACATACTGTCTGTGACTGAAGGAAAGAGAGGTGGGTGGAAGATCCCATGATTAACTACATAGAAAAGGTACAGTTGCTGTAGAAAATGTGTGTGCTTGCTTCAGCTGTCTAAAAGTATTTTTGTCATAGTGGAAGAAGTAGTAGTTGTGAATGAAGCAAGCGCACTAGAATCCATATAGAACAGTAGGATTTGTTTGTGATCATTCACACTGTATGGCATTCCCCACAAACCTCAATGAGACAAGTATAAATCCATCATTGAATGGTTGTCATCATGATGGTTAGTGAGATCATCACTTGTGTGCAAAGCATCAGTTACATCACCTGTATTGGATATCTTTTTTTCCTTTGAATAGAGTTTGTGCCCCAGTCAGTCTGCGTTATTGATGAGACATTGGAGGAGTCAGTGTGTGTCCATGTGGGATCCTGGTTCTCGTGGAATCAGGAATGATCCCCCTGACGCTCCTTAACTCTGATTGAAATCCAAACCCTGTGCGAATCACCGGTTGGCGATAACCACCGGAGCCATCCCGAAAGGCCGCTGTAAAATTCCCAATTTTAACCTCATCCATTTTGTTGGCTCCATGCAAATCGCCCTGTCAATCGTGAATCACAAGTCGGTAACACGAGATTCTGGAGCTATTAGGGCTAGAGTTGGTCATAGACTATGTCTCTTTGTTGGAAATTCATGACTATACATGGATAGATATATTGTCCCTGGGGGAGTGATCTTTACCATTGTCTTCTACTCAGGTTCCTGTGCTGTTGTTGTTGGTTTGAAACATGACAGTCCCAGTGGTCCGAATTGAATTGGATTGGATTTGTTTTTGTTCATGTGCATTGCAGTTACATCACATATAGTATACAGTGTAACACCATACAACTACATCAGGTTAAGTTAATATAAAGAAAACCTTTTCAGAGATATCAGATGGAAAACGTTGTACACTGGCCCACTAGTCCACTGGTTTATGCATACATTTATATGATTACGTATATTTTGTTGTATGGGGTTTATTTTTTTATGTGTCTGTTATCATCTGTGTCTGTGTGCGTCTTCCAGCCTGCAATGACAAACACTGGGGTCCAGGTTGTAGTCAGCTGTGTAAGTGTGAGAACGGTGGCCTGTGCAATCCTGTGACCGGTACCTGCCAGTGTCCTCCAGGCTACATTGGGCGCCGCTGCGAGGACCCCTGCCCACCAGGCACATTTGGCAAGGGCTGTCTTCAGAAGTGCCAGTGTGGAACTGGGGGTTCCTGCGATAAAGTGACCGGAGAGTGCCTGTGTCGAGACAATTTCACTGGGACATTGTGAGTAGTAGAAGTAACACTCTCTCAAATAGGCCTACAGCTATATGTATCAATATAAAGTAAATAGAATGTTAAGGTTGGAAAGACAAAATGGAGAGGCAGTAGACTAATTGTTATACCATATCCTATGGCCTTATTCCATCCTACCAATGCAGGAAAAGAGCCCCTCTTGAAACACTAGGTTAGAGCATGAGTCATTAGTTACACCCTGTGTTTTAGATGCCCCTGAGGATGAGTAGAGAACCACTAGGAATTACTGGAAACTCTTTATATGAGGCAACTGCCAATGTCAGAAAACAGCACAGCACTCAAGGGCCAACCACAAAAAATGTGTTGATCCATGACCCAGGAAATGAAACTGCAAAATGTCAACAACTAGGTAGATAATCTTATGAATATGAACACTGTGTGGTTCAAAACTTGTAAAAGTTGCATATTAATTTGTTATTTTTAGTACAAGTTACGTCTTTAGCATCAAAATCATAGCGCATCTTGGATAATATCCCTAGCAACGCTCCGTTGTTGCTATGTTTCACATTGGTTACTTTTGTTGCACGCTGGTCCACAGAACTATTTGTGCGTTCGGTGTTCATCCATGCATAAGCTCAAGCAACACGTTACCGGTCCTTCACGGATCCTGATGAACCCATATAAGATGTTTTGTCAGCTGTATTTAGCCATAATTGCTTTTGCCTTCTAGCCAAACTAAAGACAGCACAACATTTGCTAGCTAACACAGATCTCAAAACATTCCAAGGTCCCGACAACTACATAATACGCTGTTCGGGCATCTGAGAAAAAATCTATTTAGGACCTTTCAACAGCTTCTTATCTCGAAATATTCCATGATTTCCCCGGTCCGGTACATAAATTGCTTTCTGCAAGTATTGACAACGGAAAGTGTGGAACAAATGTAACCAAGGTGTAACATGCCAACCTCATGTTGCTAGAGGAAATTACCCAAAATGGTATGATTTTGAAATTGTATCTTTGATTCATAATATTTAAGCAATGCGCAACTTTTACAAGTTTTGAACCACACAGTCCTCATACTCATACAATTATCTACGTAATGATGTTGAAACTTTGCAGTTTTGTTTCCTGGGTCATGGCCTTTTCTGAAGCCGTTTTTGGTGGGTGACCCTTTGACTATAAGCACCAGTAGGCAATGTACCACTATTGATGAATTCTACTGTGTACAGTTGAGTTTTTGTTGCAAGTGCAGTCACTAAATTGAAAAAGATAGGAACTCGTTAACTTGTACCCTACATTTCCATCTCTACACAATCTGAGTCCATCTGCCACTCAGAGTTCTTTCCTCCATGTTCCTTAGCTGTGAGAAGGCATGCCCAAAGAGTCGATGCCCGCTGCGATGCCCGTGCCAGAACGGGGGCATTTGCCAGGGGAAGGGGATCTGTGCGTGCCCCCCTGGGTGGACGGTACGTTTCCTGAATCCTACACGGACTCAAACACAGCATCAGGGGGTCAACATGGAAATCTTTGTATTTTGAGGTTATCAATCAGATCCCTTTTTAATGTTGTCGTATCATGTACGCTTTCTCTCTCTCCGCTTTTTTTCTCTCTCTCTTTCTCTCTGTCTTTCTCTCTCTCCCTCAGGGTGAGGTGTGTACAGAGCGCTGTGCAGAGGGCAGGTTTGGTCCTAACTGTGCCCAAGAGTGTGTGTGTCACAACCGGGGCCACTGCAACCCTGAGACAGGCCAGTGCCAGTGTGCTGAAGGCTTCACTGGGAACAGGTGTGTGTGTTTATCTAACTCTCTGCAGTAGAGACAGATACATGTGCCGTATACTCATCCTGCACCCATGGTTGGGTAGAAGTTGTTTATATCATACAGTTCATGTATCTTTCATACAGGATATTAAATAGGATACATACAGTTGAAGTCAGAAGTTTACATACACCTTAGCCAAATACATTTAAACTCAGTTTCACAATTCCTGACATTTATTCCAAGTAACAATTCCCTGTCTTAGGTCAGTTAGGATCACCACTTTATTTTAAGAATGTGAAATGTCCGAATAATAGTAGAGAGAATGATTTATTTCAGCTTTTATTTCTTTCATCACATTCCCAGTGGGTCAGAAGTTTACATACACTCATTTAGTATTTGGTAGCATTGCCTTAAACTATTTAAACTTAGTTCAAACATTTCGGGTAGCCTTCCACAAGCTTCCCACAATAAGTTGGGTGAATTTTGACCCATTCCTCCTGACAGAGCTGGTGTAACTGAGTCAGGTTGGTAGGCCTCCTTGCTCGCACACGCTTGTCGATGTCACCCTATACGCAACGAGCCCGTTGCACTGAGCGCACGCACACCTTACAGTTCCCGCCCATAACTACCACCGTTGACACTCCTCCACTGCACCTTGTGAATGAACAACACATACACATCAAATCAGCGACACCGCTCCGGCACACCAACAGTGGAACTAACAAATCTCTGAAATCCAGAAACCTAATTCTCAGTTGAAGGCTCAGACGTTAACAAAAACTTAGGTGGAGTCCATCAAAAGCTTGTTTTTCCAACCACTCACAAATTTCTTTGTTAACAGACACATATATTTTGGCAACGTACCGGTTTATAGCGACACTTCTACCTTTGTGCATACCACAAGTAATCATTTCAACACATTGTTAACAGATGGATATTCCACTTATAATTCACTTGAGAATCACAATTCCAGGTGGGCAACGTCAGAGTTTACATACCACTAAGTTGACTGTGCCGTTCTAAACACGACGGTCTAGAAAATTCCACGAAAATGATGTCTCGCTTTAACGTTCCTGAGCAGGCTAGATTACATCAATTTGAGTCAATTGAGGCTCGTACCTGTGATGCTATTTCAAGACCCTACTGTTCAAAACTCAGTGCATTCTTCTGTTGACTCATGGGAAATTCAAAAAAGTCAGTCTATATATTTAAAAATTAGTAGACCTCCACAAGTCTGGCTCATCCTGGGAAGCCATTTCCAAACAACCTGAATGGTACCATATTCATTTACAAACAATAATAGTACGACAGTATCAAACACCCATGGGAGTCACTTTGGCAGCTACTTCGTCAGCCACTCAGAACTCTTCGACTTTTTAGGATCACCACTTCTTGCTCTACCTTATACATTGCCTACGGATCAACGTATCTGGTCGCGAAAAGTGCAAATCATTCCCAGCATCAACCAAAGGACAAGGACAAAAGTACGTAACCGTATTGCCCGCATCCTAATCCATACAGCAGTCCTCTAAAACTCGACACGTTCCCGCTTAGACAAATTTATACATTGCAGAACAATAACCTTGAAACATGCCAAACACCACACCAAACACACACGCTCACCACGACAAAAAAGGTTGCAAAACTAAGCACATTT
>NC_036845.1:12942052-12943720 GCF_002910315.2 Salvelinus sp. IW2-2015
GACGGAGGCTGTCTGTGTGAGCCTGGCTTCAGAGGACCCCAGTGCAGAGAGAGAATGTGTAGGCACGGCACCTACGGCCTTCACTGTGAACACACCTGCCTCTGCCACGACACACACACACTCAGGTATGAATCAACAGGGGGTACACACACACACACTGCCACATAACAATTCACACACACACAGGCCCATAATAGTTTTTAAATTATTTTGTTGTTTTTAACTCTTAGATTTGTTTAATTGCGTATTAATTGTGCTCACCCATGTGACCATGTTCTCCTCTGTCCATTGGCTAGCTGTCACCCACTGAAAGGCGAGTGCACGTGCCAGCCAGGCTGGGCGGGGCTTTACTGCAACGAGACCTGTGCCCGTGGTTACTACGGCCATGGTTGCCTGGAGCCCTGCCTGTGTGTCAACGGAGGGGTGTGTGACAGTGTGAGCGGGCGCTGCCACTGTGCCCCTGGGTACACGGTGAGTGATTAGGACAGACAGCACTGACAATAACTAAAATATCATTTATTTGGGTTATTTACTTAAGATAATAAACATGCATGCAAAAATGTATACTCATATTTCATATATTCTGTTTTTCTGTTGTTGTGAGCTGTTATAACCTGCTTATGTCTGTTGCGTAGGGTGCTCACTGTGAGAGTCCCTGTAAGAGTGGTACCTATGGGAAGAACTGTTCTCTGGAGTGCTCCTGCTCCAACTCAGTGGACTGCTCTCCCATTGATGGGACCTGCTTCTGCAAAGAGGGTGAGTCACTGATAAGAGACAGTCTGACTGAGAGAGAATAGTCATAACATCTCTACTCCGATGGGACAAACAAACACACAGACATACTCAACGGTGTGAGTATGTCTGTGGCTACCTTATTGTATGAACCAGTCAGGGCGCGATTCCATCTGTGTCGCTGAAACGTTACGACATGTGCAGCGTTTACCGTGAATGCAGTCACCGCTAACGTGGGAACATTGCCTTTAAATTTCAATCATGCTGTAACGCTGAACTTCAGCGATACAGATTGAATCAAGTCATAGGTCTCAGAAGCATACCTGTATTCTGTTCCAAAATGGCTGCTCCTCTTTACAGAAAGACGTTTAGACAAACATACAGGCTGACAGACACAGACATGTATGATTCCTTTACAAAATGTCCCTCTCTGTCTCTCTCCAGGCTGGCGAGGGCGGTACTGCTCCATACCCTGTTCTAAGGACACCTGGGGCCTGGGCTGCAACGCCACGTGCCAGTGCGCCAATGGGGCTTTGTGTAACCCAGCAGACGGATCCTGCACTTGCTCTCCAGGCTGGCAGGGGCCCCTGTGCGACCAACCATGCCCCGTAAGTGCCAGTATAATACTGTAGCTATAACGTTTGTTAAAAGGTAACATAATCTTAACATAACATAGGCCTGATGTGATTTTTTTCATTGCATAGATTAGTAATGTTACTCATACTATAATCACTGTCTTTATCTCTTTACTGTAGCTCATTCTGTGCATCCATAAGCCTATATTCTGGACTACCCCTTATCTTCAGTCCTCCTTTTCCTCAATGAGGATAATCTGCCAACTATGATGTATTTACAGTGTATCTTGCCAAAGTACAGTTTGCTTGACTCTGACTGTGCTGGCCAAATGGTTCAGGGATTCCCTTGACGATGCTTTCG
>NC_036845.1:12947320-12948257 GCF_002910315.2 Salvelinus sp. IW2-2015
GGTGTGTATGGTGACCAGTGCAGTATAACATGCCCGTCCTGTGCCCACTCCTCCTCCTGCCACCATGTCACAGGCCAGTGTGTGTGTACCCCCGGGTACACTGGAGCCCTTTGTGAACAAGGTCAGCACTAACCCATATCTCACCTATAGTCAAACTAGCATATATATAGAAGACCCGCAGCATCTTGGCATACTTTAGTGCTTGACATGTTGAATATTTTATGTGTGTATTATATTTAACCTTGACGTGTGTTTTGGTGTAATTCCTAGCCTGTCCAGTGGGTCTCTATGGTAAGCAGTGTACTGGAGTGTGTAGATGTGCCCACAACTCAACGTGCAACCATCAGGATGGGTCCTGCCTCTGCCCCCCAGGATGGACAGGCCCTGACTGTACTCTACGTAAGTCTGGCTCAATCAATTTCTTTATAAAATATACTGTATCACACATACCTTTGCTGATTGAAATCAATTACATTTATTTATAAAGAGTTCAAATATTTATTTATAAAGAGTTCAAATAGTCATACTTTGAATCTCACCCTGTGTCTCTAGAATGCCATCCTGGGATGTTTGGCCTTAACTGTGCCCAAGTCTGCTCCTGCCCACCCAACTTCTACTGTGACCCACAGACAGGGGAGTGTGTGTGTGAATCAGGACCAGGGACTGACTGCAAAAAAGGTATGGTATGGTCTCCCCTTTACCCAATGAACAGTTACTAACCATACATCTGTTTACAAGCTAGTAATGACATACTGTTGCCCATAGCTACCAGACTATAATTGTTGTCTATTGAATCTGCTACAATTCAGTTAAATAAGACGGTAATGAAACTTTGGTTATTGTCTACCTAAGGCTATTCAGCATTAAGCATTGTTACAGTGATGACTGGAGGGCCTGTGACGGTGATGACCCTTGTTCTCTGTGCTCCACAGAACGC
>NC_036845.1:12956647-12960398 GCF_002910315.2 Salvelinus sp. IW2-2015
TTGTTCCTGCACTGTCAATCTCCACCATGCGAGACTCGTGCCTGCGCTTGGACTCCCTCAGCTCCTGCAGGGAGATAGACGGTACAGGCATACTTGAGTTATAGAAGAGGGTGTGAAGAGGTAACCTCATAAAACAGACTGATCTCAGGGTTCCATCAGTCTGGTTTACAAGGCTAGTGAAGAGGACAGAAGAGGAAACAAAAGAAGGGAGAGAAAAAGAGTGAGATAGATGAGGAGCAGATCAGAGGAAAAAAAAGGAAAAGAGAAAAAATAAAGTTTGAGGTAAAAAGAGACAGAGTGAAGGGTCAAGGGAGAAAAGGAGAGATGGTGTAAGAGTGAGGTAAAGGAGAGTTTCTCACCTCTCCGTAGATGTTCTTCTGGAACTGCAGTTCTTCCTTGATGGTCTGCAGGCGGTTCTCAGCGTCCACTCTCCTCAGCATCTCATCCTGAAGCTGCTTCTTAGCGTCGCTCAGACCGGTCTCCAGCTAAGGGACAGAGTTTAAAGTTTGATGTTTAACTTTAGGGTTCTGTTAGATTAGATCAAACATGACTAATTTGTTGATCTGAAATCAACTGTCTAGTTATCAAAATCGCTTTGGCGAGGAGGAATAGAGGAGCTGCATGTAAGATGTCAATACATGACTGGGTGAAACTATAGTTCACTGATGTGACCAGAAGGTGGCGTAGGAATATTATTCATTTCTGAGTTCATTGAGAACGATCCACGGTGATGCACTGACCCTTGTTACAGCACTAGCCCCAAAAGTCATATTCACAATTGACAGTTTTTAAAAGTAAGTAAATAGTTTTTCTTTATATACACTGGAAGATTTTTTATTTTTATCAATCATATGCAGTTTGAACCCTGTACCTGAGGAGAGAGTACGCAGTATGTGTATGTTTCAGAGTTGTCAAAGCTATCCATTAGGCCTTTACCACTGGTCTCTTACCTTGGCTAGCTGGGCCTTCAGGTCCCTGACCTCAGCATCTAGAGAGCGTTTCTCCCCCAGGGCGGTGGACAGAGAGGCATCTTTAGAGTTCAACAGAGCCTCTAGATCCCTCAGCCGGGCCAGAGCTGCCTCCAGGTCCGACTCCTTCTTCCCATTTCTGTTCAGACAGAAATACACAGGTAGACAAATACATCAGTTTCCTGTTTCACTAACACGGTCCGTGTTTGAGCAACTTATGTCTAATGCAGTATGATTACAATAAATGCTATTATGAATTTAGGCTCTTACAAAAGAGTCAAACTGTTTAGTAACCTCTGTACATAAACTTCCCATTGACAAACATTATCCACATAGGTTGCGATTCTGGGATAACATACTCACTACCTGTGAAAGACTCATGAATGCCTTGAGCTGTCCTTAACTGAACTCCCATCATATTGAATAAATTCATTGACAGGAACAAAATTGAATCAAGCTCACCGTGTTCTAAATGAAGGCCAACATAGGCACTCCTGAGGGAATCCCAGTTAAATCAAACAGTGGCTGCAGATCCAACTTTTTCCTGCCTTTTTTTCCTGGACTAAAAGGTCCTGAAGCTTCAGCGCATGCGTTTCTTTACTCACACATTTTTGTGGTCTCCTTCCCTTCACATGATAATTCTTCAAGTGTTAATGGTGAAACGCCCATGCAGCATCTGCATTCCAACCATGAGCTCAATCAGTTACATTTTAGTCATTTAGCAGACACTCTTGTCCAGAGTGATTTACAGGAGCATTTAGGTGCCTTGCTCAAAGGCACATCAACAGATTTTTCACCTATTCAGCTCAGGGATTCCAACCAGCTACCTTTTGGTGACCTGGCCCAACGCCCTTAACCGCTAGGCTACCCTCCCGTTTCATGGGGATATGCAATTAGATCTTTAGTTACGAAGTTGTCTACAGTGTTGTTTTGAATGATAAACAGTGAGCAGATTTGAGAGCAGATGGTGTTAAGAAACTGTAGCATAGCCTGCTTGTGTATTTCTCACGTTTTGGCCACGAGAGAAAAATGCAGTGGTGTTTTGTCCTTACAGTAACGTTATACTCTGCTATTATATTCAGTTATGCCAAATACTATAATTATGTGATCTTGCAGACATTGATTGATTCAGCTTTGATCTAACTTTATTAAAACGAGCACTAGTCGCCGGAGTAGTCGGACCGCAGCCACGGCCTAAATCAAAAACGTTCACATTTGTTTGCACGTGCGCGTTTTTTGTGTCTGACCTCTAAAGCAGGCATCAATTTGCAGTAGTGGTAAAAAAAACTGAAACTTGGACCCGAACCGTGGAAAAACTATATAGCCAAACAGAAGAGGATGGGGAAGTGGTAGCTTGAGCTTCATACYAGTTTGGCTAGCGCTCAGTGAAACCCGAGCAGGAAATAGATTCCCCGTTATTACATTTGGCCCCTGCAGTTCAATGTTCATGGTCACTAATGACGCCCATCTGCTTGGGAGATGGCTTCCAGACCACTAACCCACCACTCAGCCCTCATGCTCCCCCAGCCACTGCCAGCCTA
Organism: Salvelinus sp. IW2-2015; assembly: GCF_002910315.2. Classification (NCBI taxonomy): domain Eukaryota; kingdom Metazoa; phylum Chordata; class Actinopteri; order Salmoniformes; family Salmonidae; genus Salvelinus; species Salvelinus sp. IW2-2015. Next base: position 12,959,157 of record NC_036845.1, read on the forward strand.
CAACAACCCTCTCTACTTCCAAATGTATGCACGAATTCAATAAAAAGACACACAAAATCGGAACCATATGTACACGCCCGTATAGCCTACCCCCGCACAAGAACACACATAGTCTACAATGGAGTAGAAATATGCTCTGGCACACACYGAGTAGCCCTCGTCCCATCTCAGATTTCACAAAGGCCCAGAGAGCACTCATGTTCAGCAGGGTGAGTGATTGATGGACTAATAGGTGGCACCATCACGGCCACCCACATTTGCATGAAAACAAAGACCCAACGCATCATCCTTCGTGCACAGGAACACAAACACCCATACATATATTACAGTGATAATGGACAAGATCCAGCAATTAAAGTCTGTAGAAAGGGCCCATTAAAAACATTGTGTGCATTTTTAAATCAATAATAACTTAGCAATATGTGGCAGTAGACTGCCTAGTCTGATCTGAATTAATTCAACCAGTATTCTTGATTTGTAGAGGCTTAAGGAAACTCTACCCATGTCTAGATTTGATTGGGCTCTACTCATTAGACTTTGACAGACACTGGGGTCATATGTAGCGTATTTTCCACCTGTGTGGATGGAGAGGATCAGTCTAACAGCTTGTACTGATAAGCCTGACTGACAGCGACACACAGGAGAGCTCAGTGGGATGTGAACAAGGAGTCATGTGAGGAATGTGCTGGTACTGTCGCCGGACAAGGCCAGGCAGGGAGAGATGGAAGGTTTCTTTTCCTGGAGAGTGGGCTAAGAAGAAAGGAATTATTTCCGGTCGGCTCCTGTGCTGAAATATTTCCACTGAACTGCAACAAGAGCCACTGTTTTAGATAGGCTTAGCTCTTATGTCACAGATGTGCACACATACAGTGGGGCAAAAAAKTATTTAGTCAGCCACCAATTGTGCAAGTTCTCCCACTTCAAAATATGAGAGAGGCCTGTAATTAGGTACACTTCAACTATGACAGACAAAATGAGAAGAAAAAAAATCCAGAAAATCACATTGTACGATTTTTTATGAATTTATTTGCAAATTATGGTGGAAAATAAGTATTTGGTCAATAACAAAAGTTTCTCAATACTTTGTTATATACCCTTTGTTGGCAATGACAGACGTCAAACGTTTTCTGTAAGTCTTCACAAGGTTTTCACTCCTTGTATTACTATGGCCTATATCATCTCTCTAAGCTATTCGATTACATTTTTTATTTAACCTTTATTTACTAGGCAAGTCAGTTAAGA